>NC_088224.1:1986453-2138953 GCF_036934945.1 Oncorhynchus masou masou
CTACCCCCTACCCCTTACCCCCTACCTCCTACCCCTTACCCCCTACCTCCTACCCCCTACCCCCTACCTCCTACCCCCTACCCCCTATCTCCTACCCTCTACCCCCTACCACCTACTGCCTACCGCCTACAACCTACCGCATACCCCCTTCCCCTTTACCCCCTACCCCCTACCACCTACCGCCTACCGCATACCCCCTAACGCCAACCCCCCTACCCCCTACAACCTACCGCCTACCCCCTACCCCCTACCCCCTATGGCCTATCTCCTACCGCCTACAACCTACCACATACCCCCTACCTCCTACCTCCTACCCCGTACCATCTACCCCCTACCACCTACCCCCTACTGCCTACAACCTACCGCCTACCCCCTACGGCCTACCGCCTACCTCCTACAACCTACCACATACCCCCTACCTCCTACCTCCTACCCCCTACCCCCTACCCCCTACCGCCTACCGCCTACCTCCTAACGCCTACCGCCTACAACCTACCGCCTACCACCTTCCGCCTACCACCTACCGCCTACCCCCTACCGCCTACCACCTACCGCCCTCAACCTACCGCATGCCCCCTACCGTCTACCCTTACCTCCTACCGCCTACAGCCTACCGCCTACAATCTCATACCCCCTACCGCATGCCCCCTACCGTCTACCCTTACCTCCTACCGCCTACAGCCTACCGCCTACAATCTACCGCATACCCCCTACTGCCTACCCCCTACCGTCTACCTCCTACTTCCTACGTCCTACCTCCTACCACTACCGCCTACCTCCTACCACATACCTCCTACCACCTACCTCCTACCACATACCTCCTACCACCTACCTCCTACCTCCTACCTCCTACCCCCTACCTCCTACCCCCTACCACCTACCTCCTACCGCATACCTCCTACACTCTACCTCCTACCGCCTACCTCCTACCGCATACCTACTACCGCCTACAACCTACCGCATACCTCCTACCGCCTACAACCTACCACCTACCTCCTACCGCCTACAACCTACAACCTACTGCCTACCTCCTACCGCCTACAACCTACCGCCTACCCCATACCGCCTGCCTCCTACCGCCTACAACATACTGCCTACCACCTACCTCCTTCCGCCTACACCCAACCGCCTACATCCTTTCGCCTACACACTACCGCCTAACCCCTACCGCCTACCCCCTACCGCCTACCTCCTACCTCCTACCGCCTACCTCCTACCGCATACCTCCTACATCCTACCTCCTATCTCCTACCTCCTACCGCATACCTCCTACCGCCTACCGCCTACTTCCTACCGCATACCTCCTACCGCCTACCGCCTAACGCCTACCTCCTACCGCCTACCTCCTACCGCATACCTCCTACCGCCTACTGCCTACCGCCTACCTCCTACCGCCTACCTCCTACCGCCTACTGCCTACCCTTCTACCTCCTACCTCCTACCTCCTACCACCTACCTCCTATCGCATACCTACTACCGCCTACCGCCTACCTCCTACCGCCTACCTCCTACCGCCTACTGCCTACCTTCTACCTCCTACCGCATACCTCCTACCGCCTACCTCCTACCGCCTACCACCTACCTCCTACCGCCTACCTCCTACCGCCTACCTTCTACCTCCTACCTCCTACCTCCTACCGCATACCGCCTACCGCATACTGCCTACCTCCTACCGCCTACCTCCTACCGCCTACTGCCTACCTTCTACCTCCTACCTCCTACCGCCTACCTCCTACCGCATACCTCCTACCGCTTACCTCCTACCTCCTACCGCATACCCCCTACCGCCTACACCCTACCGCCTAGTTCCTGCCTCCTACCGCATACCCTCTACCGCCTACCACTTACCCCCTACCGCATACCTCCTACCGCCTACCTTCTACCGCCTACCTCCTACGGCAAACCTCCTACATCCTACCGCCTACCTCCTACCGTCTACCGCAAACCTCCTATCTCCTACCGCCTACCCCTACAGTCTACCGCCTACTGCCTACCTCCCACCTCCTACCTCCTTCCTACTGCCTATCTCCTACCTCCCACCTCCTACCGCATACCGCCTACTGCATAACTCCTACCGCCTACAGTCTACCGCCTACCTCCTACCGACTACAGCCTAACGCCTACCTCCTACCAACTACCTCCTACTACCTCCTACCTCCTACGGCCTACCTCCTACCGCCTTCCTACTGCCTACCTCCTACCTCCAACCACTTACCGCCTACCTCCTTCCCACCGCCTACGTCTTACCTCCTACCTCCTTTCTACTGCCTGCCTCCCACTGCCTACCTCCTACCTCCTTCCGCCTACCTCCAACCGTCTACCTCCTATCTCCTTCCTACTGCCTGCCTCATACTTCCTACTGCCTGCCGAATACTTCCTACTGCCTGCCGAATACTGCCTTCAAACACTAGCTGTCCAATCCAATCTGTTTTCACCTCAAATACCATCGCGTTGGGAAAGGTATTTAACACAAATTACACATTTACCTCATTATCATAGGGGTGGTTTGGTATCTAGAGCATGCTAACACAATGATCTGCACTCAACCATGCTAATATTGCTTAACTTTCTGCCTGGTTCAGGGGGTTCACAGGGTTCACAGGCTTCTTCACTGAGATTGGTAAAATGAACTAAGAAGGGAGGACGGACAGACGGACGGACGGACAGACGGACAGACGGACAGACAGACAGACAGACAGACAGACAGAGAGACAGACAGACAGACAGACAGACAGACAGACAGACAGACAGACAGACAGACAGACAGAGACACAGCGAGACAGAGAGACAGACAGACAGACAGACAGACAGACAGACAGACAGACAGAGAGACAGACAGAGAGACAGAGAGACAGACAGACAGAGACAGAGAGACAGAGAGACAGAGAGACAGACAGACAGACAGAGAGACACAGAGACAGAGAGACACAGAGAGACAGAGAGAGACAGAGACAGAGAGAGAGAGACACAGAGACAGAGAGACACAGAGACAGAGAGACACAGAGACACAGAGACAGAGAGACACAGAGACAGAGATCAGTCCAGGCCGCAATGACTCGGCAAAAGGAGGAACCATTAGACACACAGAGATGCTGTGGAGTGTTGCAGAGCACATGACTACATATTTTGGGATAGATAGATGAGTGACTGCAGAGAGATTTCAACCTGCACCTCCTCCTCCACCTCCTCCTCTACCACCTCCTCATCCACGTCCTCATCCTACCCACCACTTAATCTCTATGAAACCTTCTCCTCCACCTCCTCCTCCTTCTCCTCTTACCCACCCCTTGATCTCTACGAATCCTCCTCCTCCACCTCCTCCTCCTCCTACCCACCACTTCATCTCTACGAAACCACCTCCTCCTCCTTCTCCTGCACCTCCTTCTCCTGCATCTCCACCTCCTCCTCCTCAAACTCCTCCTCCTACCCACACCTTCATCTCTACGAAACCACCTCCTTCTCCTCCTCCACCTCCTCCGCCTCCACCTCCTCCACCTCCTCCACCTCCTACCCACCCCTTCATCTCTATGAAAACACCTCCTCCACCTCCTCCTTCTCCTTCACCTTCTCCACATCCCCCACCACCTCCTCCTCCTCCACCTCCACCACCTCCACCTCCTTCTCCTCCTCCTCCTCCTCCTCCTCCTTCTCCACCTCCTACTCCTCCTCTTTCTCCTCGTTCTCCTCCACCTCCTCCTCCTACCCACCCCTTCATCTCTATGAAACCACCTCCTCCACCTCCTTCTCCTCCACCTCCTCCTCCACCTCCTTCTCCTCCACCTCCTCCTCCTACCCACATCTTCATCTCTGCGAAACCACCTCCTACTCCTCCTCCACCACCTCCTCCTCCTACTACCCACCCCTTCATCTCTACAAAACCACCCCCCTCCTCCTCCTTCTCCTCCTCCTTTTCTTTCACCTCCTCCTCCCTTTCCTCCTCCTACCCACCCCTTCATCTCTACAAAACCACCCCCTCCTCCTCCTCCTCCTTCTCCTCCTCCTTTTCTTTCACCTCCTCCTCCCTTTCCTCCTCCTACCCACCCCTTCATCTCTACAAAACCACCCCCTCCTCCTCCTCCTCCTTCTCCTCCTCCTTTTCCTTCACCTCCTCCTCCCTTTCCTCCTCCTACCCACCCCTTCATCTCTACAAAACCACCCCCTCCTCCTCCTCCTCCTTTTCTTTCACCTCCTCCTCCCTTTCCTCCTCCTACCCACCCCTTCATCTCTACCAAACCACCCCCTCCTCCTCCTCCTCCTTCTCCTCCTCCTTTTCTTTCACCTCCTCCTCCCTTTCCTCCTCCTACCCACCCCTTCATCTCTACAAAACCACCCCCTCCTCCTCCTCCTCCTTCTCCTCCTCCTTTTCTTTCACCTCCTCCTCCCTTTCCTCCTCCTACCCACCCCTTCATCTCTACCAAACCACCCCCTCTTCCTCCACCTCCTCCTCCTCTATTAAACCACCGTCTCTCCCTCCTTCACCTCTATTAAACCCCATCTCTCCCTCCTTCTCCCTCCTTCACCTCTATTAAACCACCATCTCTCCCTCCTTCTCCCTCCTTCACTTCTATTAAAAAACCCATCTCTCCCTCCTTCTCCCTCCTCCTCCTTCACCTCTATTAAAAACCCCATCTCTCCCTCCTTCACCTCTATTAAACCACCATCTCTCCCTCCTTCTCCCTCCTTCGACTCTATTAAACCCCATCTCTCCCTCCTTCTCCCTCCTTCGACTCTATTAAACCCCATCTCTCCCTCCTTCTCCCTCCTTCACCTCTATTAAACCACCATCTCTCCCTCCTTCTCCCTCCTTCGACTCTATTAAACCCCATCTCTCCCTCCTTCTCCCTCCTTCGACTCTATTAAACCACCGTCTCTCCCTCCTTCACCTCTATTAAACCACCATCTCTCCCTCCTTCGCCCTCCTTCACCTCTATTAAACCCCATCTCTCCCTCCTTCTCCCTCCTTCAAATCTATTAAACCACCATCTCTCCCTCCTTCTCCATCCTTCACTTCTATTAAAAAACCCATCTCTCCCTCCTTCTCCCTCCTTCACCTCTATTAAACCCCATCTCTCTGTCATCCCCTGTTCCCTCCCTCTGTCTGGCTGTGATCAGCCATTCTTCACAGTCCTTCTCTGATACCTCGGTATCAAGGAGACAACGCATCCTTGGTCCTCCCCCTTTTCCCTACTCCCTCCCTCCCTCCCTCCCTCCCTCCCTCCCTCCCTCCCTCCCTCCCCCTCCCTCCCTCCCTCCCGTCCCGTCCCGTCCCGTCCCTCCCTCTCCCCTACTACCCTTGTTCCCTTACCTCCTTGCAAATTTCAAATTTCAAAAACTCTAAAACCATGCATTCTGAGACATCATGAAGGGACCCTCCAGTTCGGGACCTGCCTGTTCTGTTTGTCAGTTATCTGATGTAACCTGTAAAATACAGTATATACATGTGATATGAGTAATGCACACAAAACTAAATAAAGGAACGAAAAAAAAAAAAAAATAAGATTATATATATACAATCTCAGAACATTTTCTTGGCTTACATTTATTTATTTTTTTATCTGTGAAGTTTCCTAACGACTAGAAGCGAGGCGACCCTCTCTGTCGGCTCAAACCCCCTTCTACGTGTGTGTGTGTGTGTGTGTGTGTGTGTGTGTGTGTGTGTGTGTGTGTGTGTGTGTGTGTGTGTGTGTGTGTGTGACCACTGGATCGACCTTGTGTGTTCAGCTGAACACTAACGTGAGCAGTTGTAGTGACAGGCCTCTAGCACAATATGCTGATAACACCATCCTACTGTAATGAAACACACAGTTACACACACACACACACACACAGTCACACACACACACAGTTACACACACACACACACACACACACAGTCACACACAGTTACACACACACACACAGTTACACACACAGTTACACACACACACACACACACACAGTTGCACACACACGGTTACACACGCACACAGTTACACACACACAGTTACACACACACACACAGTTACACACACACAGTTACACACGCACACAGTTACACACACACACACACACACACACACAGTTACACACACAGTTACACACACCCATGCTTGCAGGAAGACAAGCACACAGTCACACACACAGTTACACACACATACACACACACACATACACTCTGAATTAACATGTTCACACACATACATTACACGCTTGCACAAACACAGGAAGACAAGCACACACACACACACACACTCACGGACAGACACAAACATGGTTTTCCATGTTTAAAGCAAGCGAAAAGGCTGATTTCTTTGTCACGACAGCAGTGTGTACGGCTGCATTCACTGTTTGTAATAGGTGAATTACCTTGTCTATCTAGTAGCCTTTATTCATTACCAAAACGGCCTTGCTTTAGTGCGTAGGGCGCCGTCCATTGTGCTGATACAGCACAGAGGAGATAGGCTATAGATTATCTGCGCCAACCTGTCACTTAAAAAGCACTCAATCAATGGTCTCGGCGTCTCAGCGTTGGGACTTTATGTTTATTGCGGTACAACGTGACATAAGCAGAATTCAATATACACTAGACCAAAAGTATGTGGACACCTGCTCGTCGAACATCTCATTCCAAAATCATGGGCATTAATATGGAGCTGGTCCCCCCCCTTTGCTACTATAACAGCCTCCACTCTTCTGGGAAGGCTTTCCACTAGATGTTGGAACATTGCTGCTATAACAGCCTCCACTCTTCTGGGAAGGCTTTCCACGAGATGTTGGAACATTGATGCTATAACAGCCTCCACTCTTCTGGGAAGGCTTTCCACTAGATGTTGGAACATTGCTGCTATAACAGCCTCCACTCTTCTAGGAAGGCTTTCCACTAGATGTTGGAACATTGATGCTATAACAGCCTCCACTCTTCTGAGAAGGCTTTCCACTAGATGTTGGAACATTGCTGCTATAACAGCCTCCACTCTTCTGAGAAGGCTTTCCACTAGATGTTGGAACATTGCTGCTATAACAGCCTCCACTCTTCTGGGAAGGCTTTCCACTAGATGTTGGAACCTTGATGCTATAACAGCCTCCACTCTTCTAGGAAGGCTTTCCACTAGATGTTGGAACATTGCTGCTATAACAGCCTCCACTCTTCTGGGAAGGCTTTCCACTAGATGTTGGAACCTTGATGCTATAACAGCCTCCACTCTTCTAGGAAGGCTTTCCACTAGATGTAGGAACATTGCTGCTATAACAGCCTCCACTCCTCTGGGAAGGCTTTCCACTAGATGTTGGAACATTGCTGCTATAACAGCCTCCACTCTTCTGGGAAGGCTTTCCACTAGATGTAGGAACATTGCTGCTATAACAGCCTCCACTCTTCTAGGAAGGCTTTCCACTAGATGTTGGAACATTGCTCTGTTAATTTGATTCCATTCATCCACAAGAGCATTAGGTCCGGCGTTGATGTTGGGCGATTAGGCCTAGCAGTCGGTGTTCCTATTCAACCCAAAGGTGTTGGATGGGGTTGAGGTCAGGGCTCTGTGCAGGCCAGTCAAGTTCTTCCACACCATCTCGACAAACTGGAACTTAGGGGGCCAATAGCCCGAACCATGAAAAACAGCCCAAGACCATTATTCCTCCTTCACCAAATACTCGGTAACATTCTCCTGGCGTCCGCCAAACTCAGATTCGTCCCAGATGGTGATGATTCATCGCTCCTGAGAACGCGTTTCCACTTCCCCAGAATCCAATGGGGCTTTATACCACTTCAGCCGACTCTTGGCATTGCGCATGGTGATCTTAGGCTTGTGTGCGGCTACTCGGCCATGGAAACCCATTTCATGAAGCTCCTGATGAACAGTTATTGTGCTGACGTTGCTTCCAGAGACCGTTTAGAATCTGTAGTGAGTTTTGCAACTGAGGACACGCGATTTTTACACGCTTCAGCACTCTGCGGTCCCATTCTGTGAACATGTGTGGTCTACCACTTCGCGGCTGAGCCGTTGTTGCTCCCAGACGTTTCCAGTTCACAATAACAGCACTTAACACAATTAACTGGGGCAGCTCTAGCAGGAACAGAAATGTGACGAACTGACTTGTTGGAAAGGTGGCATCCTATGACGGTGCCACACTGACGGTGCCATTCTACTATCAATGTTTGTCTATGGAGATAGCATGGCAGTGTGTTTTCGGTTTTACACACCTGTCGGTCTACAGGTGTAGCTGAAATATCCAAATCCACTCATTTGAATGAGTGTCCACATACTTTTGTATTTATAATGTAATTCCAATGCAAGAGCCCCCCAAAATTGGGCCCCATCACCGATTTCAACGGTACTTTAGTCACTTACTGATGGCAGGGTGATGTTCCAGCTCTATTCAGACAGTAGCTACCCACACCAGGCCTATCTGAAATAAGAAAATGCTCAATGAAACCTTCAGAAAGCCTGTTATTGTTCTGATGCCTCCAAAGTAGATTTCTTATATAATAGATAAACACAGGCCAACTCAGTTTATTTTCCCCCAGGCAAAACGAGAGAAAATTAAACAGGTGTTTTCTGGGTCACTAATTTGGCAACCTGGATATTTCACGCTTTTAATCCAAATTGTGCTGATCGACAGTGTCAAGTTACTTTTCAGTGCGTTCACAGAAAATCTGAAGTCGCTATGCAAAATAAAGGGGCTGCGCATGGTGCAACCTGATCTCATCGACTAGACGTAATGGTGCACCAGGGTAAAACAACTCGTGTCACGTTCCGTGTGCCAACCTGATCTCATAGACTAGACGTAACATAGTAAATTAAATTCCAAAACACTGAAATTACTTTTGATATGGTTACATAAGACAGTATTTCTGAAGTAAATCTCTACGTTTTATGTAAATGATCAGTGTCCTTAAAACTGGCCTTTTTCTTGGATTTCAAAGACGATGGAAAAAGAAAAAAAAACAATAGAAATGCATGTTTTTTGATTAT
Source organism: Oncorhynchus masou masou (assembly GCF_036934945.1). Classification (NCBI taxonomy): domain Eukaryota; kingdom Metazoa; phylum Chordata; class Actinopteri; order Salmoniformes; family Salmonidae; genus Oncorhynchus; species Oncorhynchus masou. The sequence goes on from NC_088224.1 coordinate 1,995,405, forward strand.
ATTATCTTTTACCAGAAGTAATGTGTTATATTATCCTACATTCACATTTCCCAAAAACTTATTTCAAATGGTGTCAAGAATATGCATGTAAAAATGTTAAAAAAGGGTCCTATCCTTAGAAGGGTCCTCAATGCTCGTTGTAGAAAACCTGGCCATACGGTACTGCCCAGGACACAGTGGAAAACCTGGCCCTACGGTACTGCCCAGGGACACAGTTGAAAACCTGGCCCTACGGTACTGCCGAGGGACACAGTGGAATACTTGTCCCTACGGTACTGCCCAGGGACAGAGAGGAAAACTTGTCCCTACGGTACTGCCCAGGGACACAGTGGAAAATGTGTCAGGACCCGGTTACGAACCTGGGTCTCCGGAGTGAGAAACAGTCACTTAACCAACTGAGCCACGAATAGTCAGCAGAACCCAGAAGATGAGGCAGACGCAGTACTTAAGACGGTGTATTTAATAAAGTAAAAAGTGAAGTCCTTCAATACAAAATGGCAAATCCACAAGGTGGTAGGTATAGCACAAAAAGCCTCAAAAGATACTCAAAAATAAATAAACAAAAACAAAAAAAAAGAATTCCACAAGAGCGTCCACCGGAATCAACAAGAGCACACAGAACACTAGGGCTGGGTGCTAACATACAAACACAGAGCACAGAACTGAGGGAAACTAAGGGTTTAAATACAATCAGGGGAAACGAGGCACAGGTGCAAATAATAATGGGGATCAAGGGAAAAACATAAGGTCAAAAAGCACAATGGGGGCATCTAGTGACCAAAAACCGGAACAACCCTGGCCAAATCCTGACAAAATGTATCCCTACGGTACTGCCCAGGGACAGAGGGGAAAACTTGTCCCTACAGTACTGCCCAGGGACACAGTGGAAAACTTGTCCCTACGGTACTGCCCAGGGACACAGTGGAAAACTTGTCCCTACGGTACTGCCCAGGGACACAGTGGAAAACCTGGCCCTACGGTACTGCCGAGGGACACAGTGGAATACTTGTCCCTACGGTACTGCCCAGGGACAGAGAGGAAAACTTGTCCCTACGGTACTGCCCAGGGACACAGTGGAAAATGTGTCAGGACCCGGTTACGAACCTGGGTCTCCGGAGTGAGAAACAGTCACTTAACCAACTGAGCCACGAATAGTCAGCAGAACCCAGAAGATGAGGCAGACGCAGTACTTAAGACGGTGTATTTAATAAAGTAAAAAGTGAAGTCCTTCAATACAAAATGGCAAATCCACAAGGTGGTAGGTATAGCACAAAAAGCCTCAAAAGATACTCAAAAATAAATAAACAAAAACAAAAAAAGAATTCCACAAGAGCGTCCACCGGAATCAACAAGAGCACACCGAACACTAGGGCTGGGTGCTAACATACAAACACAGAGCACAGAACTGAGGGAAACTAAGGGTTTAAATACAATCAGGGGAAACGAGGCACAGGTGCAAATAATAATGGGGATCAAGGGAAAAACATAAGTTCAAAAAGCACAATGGGGGCATCTAGTGACCAAAAACCGGAACAACCCTGGCCAAATCCTGACAAAATGTATCCCTACGGTACTGCCCAGGGACAGAGGGGAAAACTTGTCCCTACAGTACTGCCCAGGGACACAGTGGAAAACTTGTCCCTACGGTACTGCCCAGGGACACAGTGGAAAACTTGTCCCTACGGTACTGCCGAGGGACACAGTGGAATACTTGTCCCTACGGTACTGCCCAGGGACACAGTGGAAAACTTGTCCCTACTGTACTGCCCAGGGACACAGTGGAAAACTTGTCCCTACGGTACTGCCCAGGGACAGAGTGGAAAACATGGCCCTACGGTACTGCCCAGGGATTTTTGGGATTGCGCCTCTCAAGGGGAAATGTAAACACCAACTGGTTGACAGAGCGCTGGACCAGCTATACAGTGGCTTGTAAAATTGTTCACCCTCCTTGGAATTTCAGTACAACTTGGAATTAAAATAGATTTTTTTTGGGAGGGGGTTGAGCTTGCAAAACTTGAGCTTGCAAAACTATTCACCCAAAATCAATACTTTGTAGAGCCACCTTTTGCAGCAATTACAGCTACAAGTCTCTTGAGGTATGTCTCTATAAGCTTGGCACATCTTGCCACTGGGATTTTGGCCCATTCTTCAAGGCAAAACTGCTCCAGCTCCTTCAAGTTGGATGGGTTCTGCTGGTGTACATAAATCTTTGTCAGACCACAGATTCTCAATTGGATTGAGGTCTGGGCTTTGACTAGGCCATTTAAATACATTTAAATGTTTCCCCTTAAACCACTCGAGTGTTGTTTTAGCAGTATGCTTAGGGTCATTGTCATTGTCCTGCTGGAAGGTGAACCTCCGTCCCAGTCTCAAATCTCTGGAAGACTGAAACAGGTTCCCTTATAGAATTTCCCTGTATTTAACGCCATCCATCATTCCTTCAATTCTGACCAGTCTCTCAGTCCCTGCCGATGAAAAACGTCCCCACAGCATGATGCTGCCACCACCATGCTTCACTGTGGGGATGGTGTTCTCGGGGTTTGGTTTGCACCAGACATAGAGTTTTCCTTTATGGCAAAAAAAGTGGCCTAAAGTGGTCCTGTGGACAGATACTCCAATCTCTGCTGTGGAGCTTTGCAGCTCCTTCAGAGTTATCTTTGGTCTATTTATTGCCTCTGATTAATGCCCTCCTTGACTGGTCCATGAGTTTTGCTGGGAGGCTCTCTCTTGGCAAGTTTGATGTGGTGACATTTTCTTTCCATTTTTTTTATTATGGATTTAATGGTGCTCCATGGGATGTTCACAGTTTCTGATATTTTTTTATAACCCAACCCTGATCTGTGCTTCTCCACATTTTTCACTGACCTGTTTGGAGAGCTCCTTGGCCTTCATGGTGCCTCTTGCTTAGTGGTGTTGCAGACTCTGGGGTCAGAACAGGTGTATACATACTGAGATCACATTCCCATAAGAAGACAATGTTCCATTCTGTCCTCCTCCCCTTCTGATATATTGCATAGCACCAGATGGTTTAACAGATACATTCACAATTTGGACTATTTGGTCCATTACATGACATCCACATGAAAATGTATTTCAATGACAGGTTGTAATTAAACTAAATGGTAAAAGTGGCAAGGTGTGTGAATACTTTTGTATGGGCTTGTTGTTGTCCTCCTCCCTATGGACCATCTGTATGGACTTGTTGATGTTCTCCTCCCACTGGACCATCTGTATGGGCTTGTTGATGTCCTCCTCCCACTGGACCATCTGTATGGGCTTGTTTGACGTCCTCCTCCCACTGGACCATCTGTATGGGCTTGTTGATGTCCTCCTCCTGCTGGACCATCTGTATGGGCTTATTGATGTTCTCCTCCCACTGGACCATCTGTATGGGCTTGTTGACCATATATATCCCATTTAGCAGATGCTTTTGTCCAAAGCGACTTACAAGTCGGCTGGGGCCACTACTTTTTTACATATGGGTGGTCCCAGCGGGAATCGAACCCACGACGCTTGGCGTTGCAAGCGCCATGCTCTACCGACTGAGCCACACAGGACCATCTCAATGGGCTTGTTGATGTCCTCCTCCCACTGGACCATCTGCATGGGCTTGTTGACCATCTGTATGGGCTTGTTGATGTCCTCCTCCCACTGGACCATCTCTATGGGCTTGTTGATGTCCTCCTCTGGACCATCTCTATGGGCTTGTTGATGTTCTCCCACTGGACCATCTCTATGGGCTTGTTGATGTCCTCTTCCCTCTGGACCATCTCTATGGGCTTGTTGACCATCTGTATGGGCTTGTTGATGTCCTCCTCCAACTGGACCATCTCTATGGGCTTGTTGACCATCTGTATGGACTTGTTGATGTCCTCCTCCCACTGGACCATCTCTACGGGCTTGTTGATGTCCTCCTCCCTCTGGACCATCTCTATGGGCTTGTTGACCATCTGTATGGGCTTGTTGATGTCCTCCTCCCACTGGACCATCTCTATGGGCTTGTTGATGTCCTCCTCCCTCTGGACCATCTCTATGGGCTTGTTGACCATCTGTATGGGCTTGTTGATGTCCTCCTCCCACTGGACCATCTCTATGGGCTTGTTGACCATCTGTATGGGCTTGTTGATGTCCTCCTCCAACTGGACCATCTCTATGGGCTTGTTGACCATCTGTATGGACTTGTTGATGTCCTCCTCCCACTGGACCATCTCTACGGGCTTGTTGATGTCCTCCTCCCTCTGGACCATCTCTATGGGCTTGTTGACCATCTGTATGGGCTTGTTGATGTCCTCCTCCCACTGGACCATCTCTATGGGCTTGTTGATGTCCTCCTCCCTCTGGACCATCTCTATGGGCTTGTTGACCATCTGTATGGGCTTGTTGATGTCCTCCTCCCACTGGACCATCTCTATGGGCTTGTTGACCATCTGTATGGGCTTGTTGATGTCCTCCTCCCACTGGACCATCTCTACGGGCTTGTTGATGTCCTCCTCCCACTGGACCATCTCTATGGGCTTGTTGACCATCTGTATGGGCGTGTTGATGTCCTCCTCCCACTAGAGCATCTGTATGGGCTTGTTGATGTCCTCCTCCCACTCGACCATCTCTATGGGCTTGTTGATGTCCTCCTCCCACTAGACCATCTCTATGGGCTTGTTGACCATCTCTATGGGCTTGTTGATGTTCTCCTCTCACTAGACCATCTGTATGGGCTTGTTGATGTCCTCTTCCCACTGGACCATCTCTATGGGCTTGTTGACCATCTCTATGGGCTTGTTGATGTTCTCCTCCCTCTGGACCATCTCTATGGGCTTGTTGATGTTCTCCTCCCACTGGACCATCTCTATGGGCTTGTTGATGTTCTACAACTGGGCCATCTCTATGGGCTTGTTGATGTTCTACCATGGACCATCTCTATGGGCTTGTTGACCATCTGTATGGGCTTGTTGATGTTCTCCTCCCTCTGGACCATCTCTATGAGCTTATTGACCATCTCTATGGGCTTGTTGATGTCCTCCTCCCACTGGACCATCTCTATGGGCTTGTTGATGTCCTCCTCTGGACCATCTCTGGACCATCTCTATGGGCTTGTTGACCATCTCTATGGGCTTGTTGACCATCAGTATGGGGGGACTAACTAGTACTGGAATTACTACTGCCTGGAGGGACTAGTACTGTCTAGAGGAACTAGTACAGTCTGGAGGAACTAGTACTGTCTGGAGGAACTAGTACTGTCTAGAGGAACTAGTACTGGCCTAGAGGAACTAGTACTGGCCTAGAGGAACTAGTACTGTCTGGAGGAACTAGTACTGTCTGGAGGAACTAGTACAGTCTGGAGGAACTAGTACTGTCTAGAGAGGAACTAGTACTAGTACTGTCTGGAGGAACTAGAGGAACTAGTACTGGCCTAGAGGAACTAGTACTGTCTGGAGGAACTAGTACTGTCTGGAGGAACTAGTACTGTCTGGAGGAACTAGTACTGTCTGCCTAGAGGAACTAGTACTGTCTGGCCTAGAGGAACTAGTAGTCTGGAGGAACTAGTACTGTCTGGAGGTAGTCTGGAGGAACTGTCTGGAGGAACTAGTACTGTCTGGAGGAACTAGTACTGTCTGGAGGAACTAGTACTGTCTGGAGGAACTACTGTCTGGAGGAACTGGAGGAAGTACTGTGGAGGAACTAGAGGAACTAGTACAGTCTGGAGGAACTAGTGTCTGGAGGAACTAGAACTAGTACTGTCTGGAGGAACTAGTACTGGCTGTCTAGAGGAACTAGTACTGGTCTAGAGGAACTAGTACTGTCTGGAGGAACTAGTACTGTCTGGAGGAACTAGTATGTCTACTGTCTGGAGGAACTAGTACTGGCCTAGAGGAACTAGTACTGCCTAGAGGAACTAGTACTGTCTGGAGGAACTAGTACTGTCTGGAGGAACTAGTACTGTCTGGTAGGAGGAACTAGTACTGTCTAGAGGAACTAGTAATGTCTGGAGGAACTAGTAGTCTGGAGGAACTAGTACAGTCTGGAGGAACTAGTACTGTCTAGAGGAACTAGTACTGTCTACTGTCTGGAGGAACTAGTACTGTCTGGAGGAAGTACTGTCTGGAGGAACTAGTAATGTCTGGAGGAACTAGTACTGTCTAGAGGAACTAGTACTGTCTAGAGGTAATGTCTGGAGGAACTAGTAATGTTTGGAGGAACTAGTACTGTCTGGAGGAACTAGTACTGTCTGGAGGAACTAGTACTGTCTGGAGGAACTAGTACTAGTACTGTCTGGAGGAACTAGTACACTGTCTGGAGGAACTAGTACTGTCTGGAGGAACTAGTACTGGAGGAAGTATAGTTACTGTCTGGAGGAACTAGTACTGTCTAGAGGAACTAGTACTGTCTAGAGGAACTAGTACTGTCTGGAGTAACTCGTACTGTCTGGAGGAACTAGTACTGTCTGGAGGAACTAGTAATGTCTGGAGGAACTAGTACTGTCTAGAGGAACTAGTAATGTCTGGAGGAACTAGTAATGTTTGGAGGAACTCGTACTGTCTGGAGGAACTAGTAATGTCTGGAGGAACTAGTACAGTCTGGAGGAACTAGTACAGTCTGGAGGAACTAGTACTGTCTGGAGGAACTAGTACAGTCTGGAGGAACTAGTACAGTCTGGAGGAACTAGTACTGTCTGGAGGAACTAGTACTAGTATAGTTACTGTCTGGAGGAACTAGTACTGTCTAGAGGAACTAGTACTGTCTAGAGGAACTAGTACTGTCTGGAGGAACTAGTACTGTCTGGAGGAACTAGTACTGTCTAGAGGAACTAGTAACTAGTCTGGAGGAACTAGTACTGTCTGGAGGAACTAGTAGTTACTGTCTGGAGGAACTAGTACTGTCTGGAGGAACTAGTACAGTCTGGAGGAACTAGTCTGGAGGAACTAGTACTGTCTGGAGGAACTAGTACTGTCTGTCTGGAGGAACTAGTACTGTCTGGAGGAACTAGTACTGTCTGGAGGAACTAGTACAGTCTGGAGGAACTAGTACTGTCTGGAGGAACTAGTACAGTCTGGAGGAACTAGTACTGTCTGGAGGAACTAGTACTAGTCTGGAGGAACTAGTACTGTCTGGAGGAACTAGTACTGTCTGGAGGAACTAGTACTGTCTGGAGGAACTAGTACTGTCTGGAGGAACTAGTACTGTCTGGAGGAACTAGTACTGTCTAGAAGAACTAGTACTGTCTGGAGGAACTAGTACTGTCTGGAGGAACTAGTACTGTCTGGAGGAACTAGTACTGTCTACTAGTACTGGAGGAACTAGTACTGTCTGGAGGAACTAGTACTGTCTAGAGGAACTAGTACTGGAGGTAGTACTGGAGGAACTAGTACTGTCTGGAGGAGGAACTAGTACTGTCTGGAGGAACTAGTACTGTCTGGAGGAACTAGTACTGTCTGGAGGAACTAGTACTGTCTGGAGGAACTAGTACTGTCTGGAGGAACTAGTACTGTCTGGAGGAACTAGTACTGTCTGGAGGAACTAGTACTGTCTGGAGGAACTAGTACTGTCTGGAGGAACTAGTACTGTCTGGAGGAACTAGTACTAGTACTGTCTGGAGGAACTAGTACTGTCTGGAGGAACTAGTACTGTCTGGAGGAACTAGTACTGTCTGGAGGAACTAGTACTAGTGTCTGGAGGAACTAGTACTGTCTGGAGGAACTAGTACTGTCTGGAGGAACTAGTACTGTAGAAGAACTACTGTCTGGAGGAACTAGTACTGTCTGGAGGAACTAGTACTGTCTGGAGGAACTAGTACTGTGGAGGAACTAGTACTGAGAGGAACTAGTACTGTCTGGAGGAACTAGTACTGGAGGAACTAGTACTGTCTAGAGGAACTAGTACTGTCTGGAGGAACTAGTACTGTCTAGAGGAACTAGTACTGAGAGGAACTAGTACTGTCTGGAGGAACTAGTACTGTCTGGAGGAACTAGTACTGTCTGGAGGAACTAGTACTGTCTGGAGGAACTAGTACTGTCTCTAGAGGAACTAGTACTGTCTGGAGGAACTAGTAGATGAACTAGTACTGTCTGGAGAACTAGTACTGTCTGGAGGAACTAGTACTGTCTGGAGGAACTAGTACTGTCTGGAGGAACTAGTACTGTCTGGAGGAACTAGTACTGTGGAGGAACTGTACTGTCTGGAGGAACTAGTACTGTCTGGAGGAACTAGTACTGTCTGGAGGAACTAGTACTGTCTGGAGGAACTAGTACTGTCTGGAGGAACTAGTACTGTCTGGAGGAACTAGTAGTCTGGAGGAACTAGTACTGTCTAGAGGAACTAGTACTGGAGGAACTAGTCTGGAGGAACTAGTACTGTCTGGTAGGAACTAGTACTAGTCTGGAGGAACTAGTACTGTCTGGAGGAACTAGTACTGTCTGGAGGAACTAGTACTGTCTGGAGGAACTACTGTGGAGGAACTAGTACTGTCTGGAGGAACTAGTAGTAGAGGAACTAGTACTGTCTGGAGGAACTAGTACTGTGGAGGAACTAGTACTGTCTGGAGGAACTAGTACTGTCTGGAAGGAACTAGTACAGTCTGGAGGAACTAGTACTGTCTGGAGGAACTAGTACTGGTACTGTCTGGAGGAACTAGTACTGTCTGGAGGAACTAGTACTGTCTAGAGGAACTAGGAACTAGTACTGTCTGGAGGAACTAGTACTGTCTGGAGGAACTAGTACTGTCTGGAGGAACTAGTACTGTGGAGGAACTAGTACTGTCTAGAGGAACTAGTACTGTCTGGAGGAACTAGTGGAGGAACTGTCTGGAGGAACTAGTACTGTCTGGAGGAACTAGTACTGTCTGGAGGAACTAGTACTGTCTAGAGGAACTACTGTCTGGAGGAACTAGTACTGTCTGGAGGAACTAGTACTGTCTGGAGGAACTAGTACTGTCTGGAGGAACTAGTACTGTCTGGAGGAACTAGTAGTCTGGAGGAACTACTGTCTGGAGGAACTAGTACTGTCTGGAGGAACTAGTACTAGTACTGGAGGAACTGGTAACTGTCTGGTATAGAACTAGTACTGTCTGGAGGAACTAGTACTGTCTGGAGGAACTAGTACTGTCTGGAGGAACTAGTACTGTCTGGAGGAACTACTGTCTGGAGGAACTAGTACTGTCTGGAGGAACTAGTAGAGGAACTAGTACTGTCTGGAGGAACTAGTACTGTCTGGAGGAACTACTGTACTGTCTGGAGGAACTAGTACTGTCTGGAGGAACTAGTAGGAGGAACTAGTACTGTCTGGAGGAACTAGTACTGTCTGGAGGAACTAGTACTGTCTAGAGGAACTAGTACTGTCTGGAGGAACTAGTACTGTCTGGAGGGAGGAACTAGTACTGTCTGGAGGAACTAGTACTGTCTGGAGGAACTAGTACTGTCTGGAGGAACTAGTACTGTCTGGAGGAACTAGTACTGTCTGGAGAGGAACTAGTACTGTCTGGAGGAACTAGTACTGTCTGGAGGAACTAGTACTGTCTGGAGGAACTAGTACTGTCTGGAGGAACTAGTACTGTCTGGAGAACTAGTACTGTCTGGAGGAACTAGAGAGGAACTAGTACTGTCTGGAGGAACTAGTACTGGAGGAACTAGTACTGTCTGTCTGTCTGGAGGAACTAGTACTGTCTGGAGGAACTAGTACTGTCTGGAGGAACTAGTACTGTCTGGAGGAACTAGTACTGTCTGGAGGAACTAGTACTGTCTGGAGGAACTAGTACTGGAGGAACTAGTACTGTCTGGAGGAACTAGTACTGTCTGGAGGAACTAGTACTGTCTGGAGGAACTAGTACTGTCTGGTAGGAGGAACTAGTACTGTCTGGAGGAACTGTCTGGAGGAACTAGTACTGTCTGGAGGAACTAGTACTGTCTGGAGGAACTAGTACTGTCTACTGTCTGGAGGAACTAGTACTGTCTGGAGGAACTAGTACTAGTGTCTGGAGGAACTAGTACTGTCTGGAGGAACTAGTACTGTCTGGAGGAACTAGTACTGTCTGGAGGAACTAGTGGAGGAACTAGTACTGTCTGTCTGGAGGAACTAGTACTGTCTGGAGGAGTACTAGTACTGTCTGGAGGAACTAGTACTGTCTGGAGGAACTAGTAGGAACTAGTACTGTCTCTGAACTAGACTGTCTGGGAACTAGTAGTCTGGAGGAACTAGTCTGGAGGAACTAGTGGAGGAACTGTGGAGGAACTACTGTCTGGAGAACTAGTACTGTCTGGAGGAACTAGTACTGTCTGGAGGAACTAGTACTGTACTACTGTCTGGAGGAACTAGTACTGTCTGGAGGAACTAGTACTGTCTGGAGGAACTAGTACTGTCTGGAGGAACTAGTACTGTCTGGAGGAACTAGTACTGTCTGGAGGAACTAGTACTGTCTGGAGGAACTAGTACTGTCTAGAGGAACTAGTACTGTCTGGAGGAACTAGTACTGTCTGAGGAACTAGTACTGTCTGGAGGAACTAGTACTGTCTGGAGGAACTAGTACTGTCTGGAGGAACTAGTACTGTCTACTGTCTAGAGGAACTAGTACTGTCTGGAGGAACTAGTACTGTCTGGAGGAACTAGTACTGTCTGGAGGAACTAGTGGAGGAACTAGTACTGTCTGGAGGAACTAGTACTGTCTGGAGGAACTAGTACTGTCTGGAGGAACTAGTACTGTCTGGAGGAACTAGTACTGTCTAGAGGAACTAGACTGTCTGGGAACTAGTACTGTCTGGAGGAACTAGTACTGTCTGGAGGAACTAGTACTGTCTGGAGGAACTAGTACTGTCTGGAGGAACTAGTACTGTCTGGAGGAACTAGTACTGTCTGGAGGAACTAGTACTGTCTGGAGGAACTAGTACTGTCTGGAGGAACTAGTACTGTCTGGAGGAACTAGTACTGTCTAGAGGAACTAGTACTGTCTGGAGGAACTAGTACTGTCTGGAGGAACTGTCTGGAGGAACTAGTACTGTCTGGAGGAACTAGTACTGTCTGGAGGAACTAGTACTGTCTAGAGGAACTAGTACTGTCTGGAGGAACTAGTACTGTCTGGAGGAACCAGTACTGTCTACTGGAACTAGTACTGTCTGGAGGAACTAGTACTGTCTGGAGGAACTAGTACTGTCTGGAGGAACTAGTACTGTCTAGAGGAACTAGTACTGTCTACTGTCTGGAGGAACTAGTACTGTCTGGAGGAACTAGTACTGTCTGGAGGAACTAGTACTGTCTGGAGGAACTAGTACTGTCTGGAGGAACTAGTACTGTCTGGACTGTCTAGAGGAACTAGTACTGTCTGGAGGAACTGGAGGAAGTACTGTCTGGAGGAACTAGTACTGTCTGGAGGAACTAGTCTGGAGGAACTAGTGTCTGGAGGAACTAGTACTGTCTGGAGGAACTAGTACTGTCTGGAGGAACTAGTACTGTCTGGAGGAACTAGTACTGTCTGGAGGAACTAGTGGAGGAACTAGTCTGGAGGAACTAGTACTGTCTGGAGGAACTAGTACTGTCTGGAGGAACTAGTACTGTCTGGAGGAACTAGTACTGTCTGTCTGTACTGAGGAACTAGTACTGTCTGGAGGAACTAGTACTGTCTGGAGGAACTAGTACTGTCTGGAGGAACTAGTACTGTCTGGAGGAACTAGTACTGTCTGGAGGAACTAGTACTGTCTGGAGGAACTAGTACTGTCTGGAGGAACTAGTACTGTCTGGAGGAACTAGTACTGTCTGGAGGAACTAGTACTGTCTGGAGGAACTAGTACTGTCTGGAGGAACTAGTACTGTCTGGAGGAACTGTCTGGAGGAACTAGTACTGTCTGGAGGAACTAGTACTGTCTGGAGGAACTAGTACTGTCTGGAGGAACTAGTACTGTCTGGAGGAACTAGTACTGTCTGGAGGAACTAGTACTGTCTGGAGGAACTAGTACTGTCTGGAGGAACTAGTACTGTCTGGAGGAACTAGTACTGTCTGGAGGAACTAGTACTGTCTGGAGGAACTAGTCTGGAGGAACTAGTACTGTCTGGAGGAACTAGTACTGTCTGGAGGAACTAGTACTGAGAGGAACTAGTACTGTCTACTGTCTGGAGGAACTAGTACTGTCTGGAGGAACTAGTACTGTCTGGAGGAACTAGTACTGTCTGGAGGGAACTGAACTAGTACTGTCTGGAGGAACTAGTACTGTCTGGAGGAACTAGTACTGTCTGGAGGAACTAGTACTGTCTGGAGGAACTAGTACTGTCTGGAGGAACTAGTACTGTCTGGAGGAACTAGTACTGTGGAGGAACTACTGTCTGGAGGAACTAGTACTGTCTGGAGGAACTAGTACTGTCTGGAGGAACTAGTACTGTCTGGAGGAACTAGTACTGTCTGGAGGAACTAGTACTGTCTGGAGGAACTAGTACTGTCTGGAGGAACTAGTACTGTCTAGAGGAACTAGTACTGTCTGGAGGAACTAGTACTGTCTGGAGGAACTAGTACTGTCTGGAGGAACTGTCTGGAGGAACTAGTACTGTCTGGAGGAACTAGTACTGTCTGGAGGAACTAGTACTGTCTGGAGGAACTAGTACTGTCTGGAGGAACTACTGTCTGGAGGAACTAGTACTGTCTAGAACTACTGTCTGGAGGAACTAGTACTGTCTAGAGGAACTAGTACTGTCTAGTAGACTGTCTAGAGGAACTAGTACTGTCTGGAGGAACTAGTACTGTCTGGAGGAACTAGTAGTCTAGAGGAACTAGTGTCTGGATAAGGAACTAGTACTGTCTGGAGGAACTAGTACTGTCTGGAGGAACTAGTACTGTCTGGAGGAACTAGTACTGTCTGGAGGAACTAGTACTGTCTGGAGGAACTAGTACAGTCTAGAGGAACTAGTACTGTCTGGAGGAACTAGTACTGTCTGGAGTACTGTCTGGAGGAACTAGTACTGTCTGGAGGAACTAGTACTGTCTGGAGGAACTAGTACTGTCTGTCTGGAGGAACTACAGTCTACTGTCTAGAGGAACTAGTACTGTCTGGAGGAACTAGTACTGTCTGGAGGAACTAGTACTGTCTGGAGGAACTAGTACTGTCTGGAGGAACTAGTACAGTCTGGAGGAACTAGTACTGTCTGGAGGAACTGTACTGTCTAGAGGAACTAGTACTGTCTGGAGGAACTAGTACTGTCTGGAGGAACTAGTACTGTCTAGAGGAACTACTGTCTGGATGAACTAGTACTGTCTGGAGGAACTAACAGTCTGGAGGAACTAGTACTGTCTGGAGGAACTAGTACAGTCTAGAGGAACTAGTACTGTCTGGATGAACTAGTACTGTCTAGAGGAACTAGTACTGTCTGGAGGAACTAGTACTGTCTGGAGGAACTAGTACAGTCTAGAGGAACTAGTACTGTCTGGAGGAACTACTGTCTGGAGGAACTAGTACTGTGGAGGAACTAGAGGAACTAGTACTGTCTGGATGAACTAGTACTGTCTAGAGGAACTAGTACTGTCTGGAGAGGAACTAGTACTGTCTGGAGGAACTAGTAGAGGAACTAGTACTGTCTGGAGGAACTAGTACAGTCTGGAGGAACTAGTACTGTCTAGAGGAACTAGTACTGGTCTAGTTACTGTCTGGAGGAACTAGTACTGTCTAGAGGAACTAGTACTGTCTGGAGGAACTAGTACAGTCTAGAGGAACTAGTACTGTCTGGATGAACTAGTACTGGTCTAGTTACTGTCTGGAGGAACTAGTACTGTCTAGAGGAACTAGTACTGGTCTAGTTACTGTCTGGAGGAACTAGTACTGTCTAGAGGAACTAGTACTGTCTGGAGGAACTAGTACTGTCTAGAGGAACTAGTACTGTCTAGAGGAACTAGTAGTGTCCGAGTTACTCTCCGTGGGCTGTACTTGTTCTCCTACTCAATTATTTTCAGTTGGAGGTAACTTGCAATTTACTCAATTACATTTGCTCAAATCTCTTCCCTTACATTTTTATTTATATTGAGATTAAAACCATTACCAATTTTGGTGGTTTTCATTTTTCACACAAATGTGTCACAATCACTTGACTAATTAAATGTTTTCAAAATAACTTGTCATCAAAACTCAAGTCCATTGGCTCTCAAATTAGACCATCAAATCCTACATCTCCACCACTGTTCTTTATGTGAAGATCACATCTTCACTCCTGAGGATCAGATATCAGGTATGAAGGTAAGACCCAGATGCCGACGTCGAATTAACAGCAGTGTAATAGTCCAACAGGGGCAATATCCAGGTCAAGGCAGGCAGGGGTCAGTAACCAGAGGTGGGGCAAAGGTACTGGACACTGGACAGGCAGAGAGGGAAAGGCAGAGTGGTCAGGCAGGCTAAGGGTCAGGGATGGCAGAGTGGTCAGGCAGGCGGGCTCAGAGTCAAGATTGGCAAGGGTCAAAAACCAGGAGGGCGAGAAAAGAGAGACTGGAAAAAGCAGGAGCCGAGACAAAAAAACGCTGGTTGACTTGACAAATAAGATGAACTGACAACAAACATACAGAGAACACAGGTATAAATACACAGGGGATAAAGGAGAAGAAGGGCAACACCTGGAGGAGTGTGGAGACAATCACAAAGAATGGTGAAACAGATCAGGGTGTGACAGTACCCCGCTCTAGAGGGCGCCACTTGGCGTCCTACCTGGTTGCATACCTGGTTCAATACCTGGTTGACCAGGGTGCCGGCAATGGAAGTCTGCAAAGAGGACCGGGTCCAGGATGTTTTTAGCGGGGTCCCAGCACCTCTCCTCCGAGCCAGTCCAGCAGGTACTGGAAACCTCTGCCCCGTGGTCGAACACTCTGGTGGCGTCTCACTGTGTACACCGGATGGCCATCGATGACACAGGGAGGAGTGGTGGGCCTGGAAACAGAAGACAAAGAGCTTTGAGACTAGTGCCTCTAGAGATGGAGAACGGGCCGATGAAACAGGGGAACTTTATGGGATTCCAAAACAAATCAAATCAAATCAAATTTATTTATATAGCCCTTCGTACATCAGCTGATATCTCAAAGTGCTGTACAGAAACCCAGCCTAAAACCCCAAACAGCAAGCAATGCAGGTGTAGATGCACGGTGGTTAGGAAAAACTCCCTAGAAAGGCCAAAACCTAGGAAGAAACCTAGAGAGGAACCAGGCTATGTGGGGTGGCCAGTCCTCTTCTGGCTGTGCCGGGTAGAGATTATAACAGAACATGGCCAAGATGTTCAAATGTTCATAAATGACCAGCATGGTCGAATAATAATAAGGTAGAACAGTTGAAACTGGAGCAGCAGCACGGCCAGGTGGACTGGGGACAGCAAGGAGTCATCATGTCAGGTAGTCCTGGGGCATGGTCCTAGGGCTCAGGTCCTCCGAGAGAGAGAAGGAGAGAATTAGAGAACGCACACTTAGATTCACACAGGACACCGAATTGGACAGGAGAAGTACTCCAGATATAACAAACTGACCCCAGCCCCCGACACATAAACTACTGCAGCATAAATACTGGAGGCTGAGACAGGAGGGGTCAGGAGACACTGTGGCCCCACCCGAGGACACCCCCGGACAGGGCCAAACAGGAAGGATATAACCCCACCCACTTTGCCAAAGCACAGCCCCCACACCACTGGAGGGATATCTTCAACCACCAACTTACCATCCTGAGACAAAGCTGAGTATAGCCCGCAAAGATCTCCGCCATGGCACAACCCAAGGGGGGGGGCGCCAACCCAGACAGGATGACCACATCAGTGAATCAACCCACTCAGGTGACGCACCCCCTCCAGGGACGGCATGAGAGAGCCCCAGCAAGCCAGTGACTCAGCCCCTGTAATAGGGGACCTGCCCCTCCACCCAGAGGGGCAGGTCCCGGATGGAGAACCATACCCTCTGCCTGAGCCAATAGCGTGGAGCCAGGGTCCAGTGGCAGTCCAGTTGTCGCCTATACCTGGAAGTGGTCTTCAACAGAGCGGCCGGGGCTCTCTTCAAGGTACGACGAAATTGGCGGATGAACACCTGGGCAGAGAGATTGCTGACTTCCTCCTCTTGCTCCGGGAAGAACAGAGGCTGTGTTCCCAAGGAACACTCGAATGGCGAGAGACCCGTGGCAGAGCAAGGACGGGTGTTGCGGGCGTACTCAACCCGTATCAGTTGCTGACTCTAGGTGGTAGGGTTCGGTGGGGACATGGAAGAGCCGTCTCTAAGTCCTCGTTGGCTCGCTCCAACTGGCCGTTGGACTGGGGGTGGAATCCGCAGGACAGGCTGGCCGACAACCCAATGAGCGTGCAGAGCGCCTTCCAGAACTGGGACAAGAACTGCGGACCCCGGTCGGAGACCATGTCCAACAGGGGTCCTTGGATCTGGAAGACGTGCTGCACTGGGCAGTCTCCTTAGCCGAGGGTAGTTTGGGGAGAGGAATGAAGTGGGTGGCTATGGAAAACCGGTCGGGAGTGTTGCCCTCAGATGGAGGGAAATTCGTGACAAATCAAGGGATTGGACCAGGGACGGTGAGAGACAGGCAGTGGTTGAAGGAGATCAGCTGAAGCTTGACCGAGGAGTCTTGTTCTGTGCACAGACCGTGCAGGTGGCGAAAAACGCGGCAACATCTGGAACCATAGTAGGCCACCAAAAGCATTGTCGCACGAAAGCCAGGGTGGCAGGCAAGCCTGGAGGAATGGGGAGAGGACCGCAGAGAGGGCTGCAGAGAGGGCTGCAGAGAGGGCTGCAGAGAGGACCGCAGAGAGGACAGCATCAGGCACAAACATCCGGTTATCTGGGCCCCCATCCTTCCCACTGTTTCTCTATACACCAGCTCAGTGCTGTCGTCACGAGGTGGGAAGGATGGTCTCGGGGAACTATGGGGTTATAGCGGCAAGACACGTTCTTGGACCCTTGACGTTCTTGGACCCTGGCCGGTAGGAGAGGGAGAAGTTGAACATAGGGTGAACAGCAGGGCCCATCTCGCTAGCCTGGAGTTGAGGCGCTTGCCGGTATGGTGATACCTCAGATTTTTGTGGTCAGTCCACACAATGAACTGATGATCCCGCCCCTTCTAGCCAGTGCCTCCATTCTTCCAACACCATCTTCTCCATGAGAAGCTCCCGATTCCCCCAAATCATAGTTCCTCTTTGTGGCATTGAGGTTGTAGGAGAAGAAGGAGCAGGGATGCAGCTTAAGGTCCAGGGCAGAACGTTGGGACAGGACACGCCCCACTCTGACATCAGAACATTGGGACTGGACACGCCCCCACTCTGACATCCGAAGCATCGGCCTTCACCACGAACTGATGGTAGGGGCCAGGATGAACCAGTATAGGAGTAGTGGTGAAGCAATGTTTGAGGTCCCGGAACGCCTGGTCAGCGGCAGAGGACCAAGTGAACGCTACCTTGGCAGAGGTGAGTACAGACAGGGGGAAAGACAGGATGCCCTGTAACCTCATAAAGCGGAAATAAATGTTGGAAAACCTCAGGAAGCATTTCAGCTGCACCTTCCAAGCAGATATGACGTAGTCCAGAAAGGGGATGGTGGAGCGATGGAAATCGCACTTTTCGGCCTTAAAAAAACAGAACTCCAGAAGGAGTTGAAGAACCTGTCAGTCGTGAAGCACGTGTTCTTGGGGGAAGCGGGAAGAGACATCAATGTAGACATGTACCAACCGGTTCAACATGTTGCAGAGAACGTCATTCACCATTGCCGTTGGTGAGGCCAAAGGGCATGACCAGATATTCATAGTGGCCGCTGGCCATGTTGAAGGCGGTCTTCCACTCATCGCCATACTGTATCCTTAGGCGTTTCGTATATCCAGCTTTGAGAAAACAGTTGCCTCCTGGAGCGGCTCGAAGGCAGAGGAAATGAGTGGTAGCGAATAATGGTTCATCACAGTAATGTCATTGAGTCCCCGGTAGTCAAAACATGGGCGAAGGGTCTGATCCCTTTTTCTCCATGATGAATAACCCTGCGCAGGAAGGCGAAGGATATATCCTGCTTCTAGGGAGTCCCCTGATGAAGGTTTAGCCTTGGTACCTGGTCTGGTTTTCTGATGAATAACCCTGCGCCAGGGCAGAGGAAGAGGGAAGGATAGATCCTGCTTCTAGGGAGTCCCCGATGAAGGTCTCCATAGCCTTGGTACCTGGTCTGGTTTTCTCCACGATGAATAACCCTGCGCCAGGGCAGAGGAAGAGGGAAGGATAGATCCTGCTTCTAGGGAGTCCCCCGATGAAGGTCTCCATAGCCTTGGTACCTGGTCTGGTTTTCTCCACGACGAATAACCCTGTGCCAGGGCAGAGGAAGAGGGAAGGATAGATCCTGCTTCTAGGGAGTCCCCTGATGAAGGTCTCCATAGCCTTGGTACCTGGTCTGGTTTTCTCCACGACGAATAACCCTGTGCCAGGGCAGAGGAAGAGGGAAGGATAGATCCTGCTTCTAGGGAGTCCCCTGATGAAGGTCTCCATAGCCTTGGTACCTGGTCTGGTTTTCTCCACGACGAATAACCCTGTGCCAGGGCAGAGGAAGAGGGAAGGATAGATCCTTTCTGTGCCAGGGCAGAGGAAGAGGGAAGGATAGAGTCCCCTGATGAATAACCCTGCGCCAGGGCAGAGGAAGAGGGAAGGATAGATCCTGCTTCTAGGGAGTCCCCTGATGAAGGTCTCCATAGCCTTGGTACCTGGTCTGGTTTTCTCCACGACGAATAACCCTGTGCCAGGGGAGAGGAAGAGGGAAGGATAGATCCTGCTTCTAGGGAGTCCCCTGATGAAGGTCTCCGTAGCCTTGGTATCTGGTCCGGTTTTCTCTTTCAGAGGTTAACCTTTCTAACTCTGGTTCCAGGTCATTGAGTTGTACCTCTGGAGCCACTGTCTCCAAACATTCCACTTTAGTTGGTATCCATTTTTGCAATGAGCACTGCCAGTGATTCATTTACGGGTTTTAATTGCAAATCGAGGGCAGAGGTGTAGTAGCAGGCAGCTCTTTCTGCTGTCAGGTGTTGAGAGACGGTGAATTGTAGACAAATTCCAACTGCTGGAGAGAAATAGACCAACTAGTTATTTCTTCAATGTCCCGCACCTTATAATGATGATTCGTATTAGGAAATAAGTCTGTTAATTAATATTTGCAAAAGAAAGCCATAATAAGGATACACTTTCAATGTCACTGGAACGGTAGACCTGACAGCCTTCTGTTATGATGCCGAGTGATGAAAATATTTATACTGTCACAATGAGGACTCTTCTGAGCAGCTCTATCATCCCTCGCTTCTGTCTGACAAGGGAACAATGTCTGAGTGACAAATGAAAGGAGAGAAAAAAGAGATAATGAGAGAGAGAGAATATAAAATCATTCTCCTATATGCCTTTGTTCTTTGTGCCTTCTCTCTCTCTCTCCCCTCCTCTTCTCTCTCTCTCCCTCTCCCTCTTCCCCTCCTCCTCTCTCTCTCTCTCTCTCTCCCCCTCTCCCTCTTTCCCCTTCTTATCTCTCTCTCTCCCCTCTCCCTCTTTCCCCTCCTCTTTCTCTCTCTCTCTCTCTCTCTCTCTCTCTCTCTCTCTCTCTCTCTCTCTCTCTCTCTCTCTCTCTCCCTCTCCCTCTTTCCCCTCCTCTTCTCTCTCTCTCTCTCTCTCTCCCCTCTCCCTCTTCCCTCCCTTTCCCCTCCTCGTTCTCTCTCTCTCTCTCTCCCCTCTCTCTTTCCCCTCCTCTTTCTCTCTCTCCCTCTCCCTCTTTCCCCTCCTCTCTCTCTCTCTCTCTCTCCTCTCTCTCTCTTTCCCCTCCTCTTTCTCTCTCTCTCCCCCTCCCTCTCTCCCCCTCCTCCCCTCTCTCTCTCCCCTCTCTCTTTCCCCTCCTCTTTCTCTCTCTCTCTCACCTCTCCCTCTTTCCCCTCCTCTTTCTCTCTATCTCTCTCCTCTCTCCCTCTTTCCCCTCCTCTTCTGTCTATCTCTTCCCTCTCCCTCTTTCCCCTCCTCTTTCTCTCTATCTCTTCCCCTCTCCCTCTTTCCCCTCTATTTCTCTCTCTCTCTCTCCCCTCTCCCTCTCTTCCCCTCCTCTTCTCTCTCTCTCCCTCTCCCTCTTCCCCCCTCCTCTCTCTCTCTCTCTCTCCCCCCTCTTCTCTTTCCCTCCTTATCTCTCTCTCTCCCCTCTCCTCCCTCTTCCCCCTCCTCTTTTTCTCTCTCTCTCTCTCTCTCTCTCTTTCCCCTCTCTCTCTCTCTCTCTCCCCTCCCTCTTTCCCCCCTTTCCTCTCTCTCTCTCTCTCTCTCTCTCTCTTTCCCCTCCTCTCTCTCTCTCCCTCTCCCTTCCCCTCCTCCTTCTCTCTCTCTCCCCCTCCCTCTTTCCCCTCCTCTTTCTCTCTCTGCCCTCTCCCTCTTTCCCCTCCTCTTCTCTCTCTCTCTCCTCTCCTCTCCCCTCCCTCTTTCTCTTTCTCTCTCTCCCTCTCCCTCCCCCTCCTCTTCTTCTCTCTCCTCCCCTCTCTCTCTCTTTCCCTCCTCCTTCTCTCTCTCCCCTCTCCCTCTTTCCCCTCCTCTTTTCTCTCTCTCTCACCTCTCCCTCTTTCCCCTCCTCTTTCTCTCTATCTATCTCTCTCCCTCTTTCCCCTCCTCTTTCTGTCCTCTCTTCCCTCTCCCTCTTTCCCCTCCCTCTTTCTCCTCTTTTCTATCTCTTCCCCTCTCCCTCTTTTCCCTCCTCTTTTTTCTCTCTCTCTCCCCTCTCCCTCTTTCCCTCCTCTCTCTCTCTCTCTCCTCTCTCCCTCTCTTCCCCTCCTCTCTCTCTCTCTCTCTCCTCTCTCCCTCTTTCCCTCCTCTTTCTCGCTATCTCTCTCCCCTCTCCCTCTTTCCTCTCCTCTTCTCTCTCTCTCTCCTCTCTCCCTCTTTTCCCTCCTCTCTCTCTCTCTCTCTCTCCCCTCTCCCTCTTTCCCCTCCTCTTTCTCTCTCCTCTCTCCCTCTTTCCCTCCTCTCTCTCTCTCCTCTCTCCCTCTTTCCCCTCCTCTTTCTCTCTCTCTCCCTCTCCCTCTTTCACTCTCCTCTTCTCTCTCTCTCTCCTCTCTCCCGCTTTCCCCTCCTCTTTCTCTCTCTCTCACCTCTCCCTCTTTCCCCTCCTCTTTCTCTCTATCTCTCCTCTCTCCCTCTTTCCCCTCCTCTTTCTGTCTATCTCTTCCCTCTCCCTCTTTCCCCTCCTCTTTCTCTCTATCTCTTCCCCTCTCCCTTTTCCCTCCCTTTTTTCTCTCTCTCTCCCCCTCTCCCTCTTTCCCCCCTCTTTCTCTCTCTCTCCCTCTCCCTCTTTCCCCTCCTCTCTCTCTCTCTCCCTCTCCCTCTTTCCCCTCCTCTTTCTCGCTATCTCTCTCCCCTCTCCCTCTTTCACTCTCCTCTTCTCTCTCTCTCTCTCCCCTCTCCCTCTTTTCCCTCCTCTTCTCTCTCTCTCTCTCTCCCCTCTCCCTCTTTCCCCTCCCTCTCTCTCTCTCTCTCTCCCTCTTTCCCCTCCTCTCTCTCTCTCTCTCCTCTCTCCCTCTTTCCCCTCCTCTTCTCTCTATCTCTCTCCCCTCTCCCTCTTTCACTCTCCTCTTCTCTCTCTCTCTCCCTCTCTCCCTCTTTCCCCTCCTCTTCTCTCTCTCTCTCTCCCCTCCCCCGTTCACCCTCCTCTTCTCTCGCTCCTCTCTCCCTCTTTCCCCTCCCTTCTCTCTCTCTCTCTCCCCTCTCACTCTTCCCCTCTCTCTCTCTCTCTCTCTCTCTCCCCTCTCCCTCTTTCCCATCCTCTTTCTCTCTCTCTCCTCTCTCCCTCTTTCCCCTCCTCTTTCTCTCTATCTCTCCCCTCTCCCTCTTTCCCCTCCTCTTTCTCTATATCGCTCCCTCTCCCTCTTTCCCTCCTCTTTCTCTCTCTCCTCCCTCCCTCTTTCCCCTCCTTATCTCTCTCTCTCCCCTCTCTATATTTCCCCTCCTCCTTCTCTCTCTCTCTCCCTCTCCCTCTTTCCCTCCTCTTTCTCTCTCTCCTCTCTCCCTCTTTCCCCTCCTCTTCCCCTCTCACTCTTTCCCTCCTCTTTCTCTCTCTCTCCCCCTCTCCCTCTTTTCCCTCCTCTTCTCTCTCTCTCTCTCTCTCTCTCTCTCTCCCCCTCACCCTCTTTCCCCTCCTCTTTCTCTCTCTCCTCTCTCCCTCTTCCCCCTCCTCTCTCTCTCTCCCCTCTCCCTCTTTCCCCTCCTTATCTCTCTCTCTCCCCTCTCCCTCTTTCCCCTCCTCTTTCTCTCTCTCCCCTCTCCCTCTTCCCCCCTCCTTCTCTCTCTCTCTCCCCTCTCTATATTTCCCCTCCTCCTTCTCTCTCTCTCTCCCCTCTCCCTCTTTCCCCTCCTCTTTCTCTCTCTCCTCTCTCCCTCTTTCCCCTCCTCTCTCTCTCTCTCTCTCCTCTCTCCCTCTTTCCCATCCTCTTTCTCTCTCTCTCTCTCCCCTCTCCCTCTTTCACCCTCCTCTCTCTCTCTCTCTCTCCTCTCTCCCTCTTTCCCCTCCTCTTTCTCTCTCTCTCCTCTCTCCCTCTTTCCCCTCCTCTCTCTCTCTCTCCTCTCTCACTCTTTCCCCTCCTATTTCTCTCTATCACTCTCTCTCTCGTCTCTTCTCTCTCTCTCTCTCTTCTCTCCCTCTTTCACCCTCTTCTTTCTCTCTCTCCCCTCTCCCTCTTTCCCATCCTCTTTCTCTCTGTCTCCTCTCTCCCTCTTTCCCCTCCTCTTTCTCTATCTCTCCTCTCTCCCTCTTTCCCCTCCTCTTCTCTCTCTCCCCTCTCCCTCTTTCCCCTCCTCTTTCTCTCTCTCTCTCCTCTCTCCCTCTTTCCCCTCCTCTTCTCTCTCTCTCCCCTCTCCCTCTTTCCCCTCCTCTTTCTCTCTCTCTCTCCTCTCTCCCTCTTTCCCCTCCTCTCTCTCTCTCTCTCCTCTCTCCCTCTTTCCCCTCCTCTTTCTCTCTATCACTCTCTCTCCCGTCTCTTCTCTCTATATTTTTTCCCTCCTAATTATTTATATATCTCTTTCTCTCTCCTCTCTCTACCTCCCTTCTCTTTCCTTTCTCTATCCCTATCTATTCAATTTATATTTAAGGGCTTTATTGACATCGGAAACATACATTCACTTTGCCAAAGCAAGTGAAGCAGATAATAAACAAAAGTGAAATAAACAATAACATGAACAGTAAACATTACACATACAGAAGGTCCAAAAGAAAAAATACATTTCAAAGGTCATATTATGTCTATACACAGTGTTGTAACGATGTGCAAATAGTTAAAGTACAAAAGGGGAAAAATAACCATAAATATGGGTTGTATTTACAGTGGTGTTTGTTCTTCACTGGTTGCCCTTTTCTTATAGCAACAGGTCACAAATCTTGCTGCTGTGATGGCACACTGTGGAATTTCACCCTGTAGACATGGGAGTTTATCAAAATCGTTTTTTTTTGTGAAATCTTTGTGGATCTGTGTAATCTGAGGAAAATATGTATCTCTAAAATGATAATACATTTGGCAGGAAGTTAGGAAGTGCAGCTCAGTCTCCACCTCATTTTGTGGGCAAAGCTTTCCTTAAGCTTGGGTCAGATATCGTGGTCAGGTATTCTGCCACTGTGTACTCTATGTTTAGGGCCAAATCGCATTCTAGTTTGCATTCTAGTAGTGCCACGGCTTCTAGGAGGAGTCGGGAGCAGAGAGGAGAGTTCAAACGTGGTTCTTTAATCCAGGAACAGAGTCACGACAAACACAAGGACGCATAAATAACCAAGTCCAACAAACAGGACCAAACCATCTGGAAAAAGAAATCCACATAAATCCACACCATGAACAGAAAACAAGCCCGTACAAAAGCAGGCGGGCATACCGGGTTTCAATAGCCCAAAACAAAACCCAAACAAGAAACAGGTGAAACTAATCAGACAAAATAAACTGAAACAGAAAGGTGGATCGGTGGCAGCTAGTAGACCGGCGACGACGAGGAACCATCTTCGGCGGGATTCGTGACAAGTAGTCTCTCACTATCTCTCTCCCCTCTACTCTCTCTCTCCCTTTCCCCTCTTTCACCTCCTCTCTCTCACCCCTCTCCTCTCTCTCTCCCATCTCCTCTCTCTCTCTCCCCTCTCCTCTCTCTCTCCCATCTCCTCTCATCTCTCTCTCTCCCCTCGCCTCTCTCTCTCCCTTTCGCCTCTCTCTCCCCTCTCCTCTCTTTCTCCCTCCACTCTCTCTCTACCTTTTACCTCTTTCTCCCTCCACTCTCTCTCTACCTTTCACCTCTCTCTCCCCTCTCCTCTCTTTCTCCCTCCACTCTCTCTCTACCTTCCCCACTGTCACGCCCTGGTCTAAGTATTTTGTGTTTTTCTTCATGTATTGGGTCAGGCCAGGGTGTGGCATGGAGTTTTTGTATTGTGGTGTGTTTTGTCTTGGGGTTTTGGTGTGTATGTATTTGGGATTGTAGCTAGTGGGGTTATCTAGCAAAGTCTATGGCTGTCTGGAGTGGTTCTCAAGTGTTTATCGTTGTCTCTGATTGGGAACCATATTTAGGCAGCCATATTCTTTGAGTTTGTCGTGGGTGATTGTCCTGAGTGTCTTGACGTCCTTATTATGTTAGTTTGCAACAGTTTAGGCTGTTTCGGTTTTCATTTATTGTTTATTGTTTTGTAGAGTTTGTGTTTTGGATTCGTGTTACGTTTGTTTTATTAAACATGGATCACAATATACATGCTGCAGTTTGGTCCGACTCTCCTTCACCATTAGAAAACCGTGACACCCACCCTCAAACATTCCCTTTCCCCGTTTAAAGAGCTCACAAAACACACACCTCCACACAAACGGCACCTTCCCTGGAGCCCAACACAACAATCCAAAATGTAATGTCACATTCCTAATTCTGATTGGCTACCTTTCAGGGCCACTGATAATAATATTCTGAAGTAAGAACAGTTGATGACACCATTCTGATGGAGGTAGAAGCCAGTAAACTATTATTTACGTAACGTGTTGTTATTTAGTTAGTTAATTCGATCGTAACAAAAACAAATTATAATAATAAACTAGCACACGTAAAACTTGAAAAAGTCATTCATGCACATTTGTAAAATCACAGAGGATAACACACTATACAGTCTGGGACTTATTTACACTGTTAAATCACAGAGGATAACACACTATACAGTCAGGACTTGTGTCCATTGTTAAATCATGGAGGATAACACACTATACAGTCAGGACTTGTGTCCATTGTTAAATCATGGAGGATAACACACTATACAGTCTGGGACTTATTCCCATTGTTAAATCATGGAGGATAACACACTATACAGTCTGGGACTTGTGTCCATTGTTAAATCATGGAGGATAACACACTATACAGTCTGGGACTTATTCCCATTGTTAAATCATGGAGGATAACATGGATTAACACACAATACCATTGTTAAATCATGTCCATTGTTAAATCATGGAGGATAACACACAATACAGTCTGGGACTTGTGTCCATTGTTAAATCATGGAGGAGATAACACACAATACAGTCTGGGACTTGTGTCCATTGTTAAATCATGGAGGACAACACACTATACAGTCTGGGACTTGTTTCCACTGTTAAATCATAGAGGATAAAACACTATACAGTCTGGGACTTGTGTCCATTGTTAAATCATGGAGGATAACACACTATACAGTCTGGGACTTGTGTCCATTGTTAAATCATGAATGATAACACACTATACAGTCTGGGACTTGTTTCCATTGTTAAATCATGGAGGATAACACACTATACAGTCTGGGACTTGTGTCCATTGTTAAATCATGAATGATAACACACTATACAGTCTGGGACTTGTTTCCATTGTTAAATCATGGAGGATAACACACTATACAGTCTGGGACTTGTTTCCATTGTTAAATCATGGAGGATAACACACAATACAGTCTGGGACTTGTTTCCATTGTTACATCATAGAGGATAACACACAATACAGTCTGGGACTTGTTTCCATTGTTACATCATAGAGGATAACACACTATACAGTCTGGGACTTATGTCCATTGTTAAATCATAGAGGATAACACACTATACAGTCTGGGACTTATGTCCATTGTGGTCCAATAAGATGGCTAGATAAGATGCAACTCCTTTGAACACAGTATAACAGCGAGAAAAACATCAAAACAAAGAAGAAGAACGTCCCTTTCATCATGGTAGTTACATCCTCGGATTATTCATATGAAGACATCAAACAGTTTTTGTTTTTAACTTTATTTTTTCAAGCTGCCCAGACAGGACATTGTTTTTATGTGCATAGGCATCTCATTCCACTCTGAGCCTCCAGTATACAAGACAATACCTTTCCCAGCATCACTCCTGAACCTATTTAAACACACATTAGTAACATCTGATATGGTGCTGTGACACGTGTGCATCCCTAACACGGGTGAAAGTAATCAGTTAGATATCTGGGCTCAGAACCATAAATACTCCTTTGCTTTGTGTGGGTTTTAGTCTCAGATCAGTAGGTGAGAGCAGAGCATGCTGAGCATCTGATACATGCCTCTGGAGAGCACAGGATGGGGCTTGAGTGGGTGTAGTGCTGGGGGTTGGGTTTGTTGCTCTGCTCACCGCCTGGGCACGTGTGTGATTGTCATGTTGAGGTCCTTGTTGTGGGGGGTGGAGGGCATGGTGGGTTGGGTAGAAGTGGAATAGGACTGATCTGGGGTGGGGGGGGGATGCAGTCGTCTGGGTGTAGGTCTTCTTGGTGTGGATCCTCTTGGTGCAGATTCTCTGGGAGGGGTGTCTTGCTGTTC
Organism: Oncorhynchus masou masou; assembly: GCF_036934945.1. NCBI lineage: Eukaryota > Metazoa > Chordata > Actinopteri > Salmoniformes > Salmonidae > Oncorhynchus > Oncorhynchus masou. The sequence goes on from NC_088224.1 coordinate 2,022,157, forward strand.
TGGGAGGCTGTCTCGATGGACCGGGCAGGGTATCCGTTGCTCTTTAGTTCCTGTGTGAGGTGCGATTGAGGGCGATGCCTTTCAGGGTCCTTGCAAAAGTAGGGACTGTTGCCTTGTAAAGGTTGTGCAAGTCCAGGGTGGAGTGGTGGGTTAATTTAACTTCTTACGGCTGAAATCCCGCAAACAGGATCGATATGACAACAGCCAGTGAAAGTGCAGGGCGCCAATTTCAAACAACAGAAATCTCATAATTAAAATTCCTCAAACCTACAAGTATTTTTACACCATTTTAAAGATCAACTTGTGGTTAATCCCACAACAGTGTCCGATTCCAAATAGGCTTTACGACGGAAGCCAACGATTAAGTTAGGTCAGCAACTAGTCACAGAAAAACACAGCCATTTTTCCAGGCAAAGAGAGGAGTCACAAAAAGCAGAAATAGAGATCAAATTAATCACTAACCTTTGATCGTCACGCCCTGACCTTAGAGAGACGTTTTATTTCTCTATTTGGTGAGGTCAGGGTGTGATATGCGGTGGGCATTGTATTTTTTGTTTTCTAGGTTTCTTTATTTCTATGTTTTGGCCAGGTATGGTTCTCAATCAGACACAGCTGTCTATTGTTGTCTCTGATTGGGAATCATACTTAGGTATCCCTTTTCTCTCCTTTCAGTGTGGATAGTTGACTTGTGTTTGTGACACTTAGCCCTCAAAAGCTTCACGGTTGTTTTGTATTGTTGCTAGTTTTGTTGGCGTCATTCCAAAATAAAGGATAATGTACGCTCACCACACTGCGCCTTGGTCTCATTCCGACGACGGCCGTGACATTGATGATCTTCATCAGATGTCACTCATAGGACTTCATGTTACACAATACATGTATGTTTTGTTTGATAAAGTTCATATTTTATCTCCAAAAATCTCAGTTTACATTGGCATGTTATGTTCAGTAATGTTTTGCTTCCAAAATATCCAGTGATTTTGCAGAGAGCCACATTAATTTACATAAACAATCATAATAAACACTGATAAAAGATACAAGAGTTATGCGTGGAATTATAGATATACTTCTCCTTATTGCAACTGCTGTGTCAGATTTATATGCAATAATATGAGAACAGCGCTCAGACACAAAAACAAGCCATACAGATATCCGCCATGTTGTGGAGTCAACAGAATTCCGAAATGGCATTATAAATATTCTCTTACCTTTGATGATCTTCATCAGAATGCACTCTGGAATCCCAGTTCCACAATAAATGTTTGTTTTGTTCGATAAAGTCCATAATTTATGTCCAAAAACCTCCTTTTTGATTGCGCATTTAGTTCACAAATCCAAATTCACGAGGCGCGAGCATTAGGTCCAGACGTAAAGTCAAAAGTTCCATTACAGTTCGTAGAAACATGTCAAACGCTGTATAGAATCAATCTTTAGGATATTTTTAACATAAATCTTCAATAATGTTCCAACCGGAGAATTCCTTTGTCTTTAGAAATGCAATGAAACGCTGGTCTCTCTCACGGGAGCGAGCGTGATCAGCTCATGGCCTTCTGCCAGACCTCTGGTTGAAACAGCTCTCATTCTCTCCTCCTTCACAGTAGAAGCCTCAAACAAGGTTCTAAAGACTGTTGACATCTAGTGGAAGCCTTAGGAAGTGCAATTGGACCAAATGTACACTATATCTTGGATAGGCAAAGATTTGAAAAACTACAAACCTCAGATTAATCAACTTCCTGTTTGGATTTTTTCTCAGGTTTTTGCCTGCCATATGAGTTCTATACTCACAGACATCATTCAGAAGTTTTAGAAACTTCTGAGTGTTTCTATCCATATCTACTAATAATATGCATATCTTAGCTTCTGGGCCTGAGTAGCAGGGAGTTTACTCTGGGCACCTTATTCATCCAAGCTACTCAATACTGCCCCCCAACCATAAGAAGTTAATGTTTGGTTTCGAGGCAGAGTCAAATGCTTGTGTTTACCCGCTGTGTGTTAGCAAGTCTTTTTGTAGAAGCAAAGATAAACCTGAAGATAACCACTCGTGTGTTATCCACTTGGTGTTTTGGAAAAATATTCATCTCGTCAATGTATTTCCCATTTGAGTCAATGACGAGCAAAATCCCTGGCTTTTGTGTGTCCTCAGTGGGCGTGGGGGTGTTTTCAGGAGAGCTATCCGTTTGGCTGATAGGGTGGGGGGTGCCAGGAGGGGCAGTCTGCTGGGTTGGTGGGTCCTGCCTTGACTGTCCTGCTGTTGTGTTCAGGCTGTAATAGAGGTCTGAAGTGGGCTGTTCTCTTGGATTCTCTGGGGGATGGCCAGCTCTCTGATGAGTTGTTCTAATCTCAGTCCAGAGTGCAACCAACTCTCCAAGACAGTCGTCTGTCTCCACATTCAGTCAGTCCAGAGTGCAACCAACTCTCCAAGACAGCCATCTGTCTCCCCATTCAGTCAGTCCAGAGTGCAACCAACTCTCCAAGGCAGCCGTCTGTCTCCACATTCAGTCAGTCCAGAGTGCAACCAACTCTCCAAGACAGCCATCTGTCTCCACATTCAGTCAGTCCAGAGTGCAACCAACTCTCCAAGGCAGCCGTCTGTCCAGAGTGCAACCAACTCTCCAAGGCAGCCGTCTGTCTCCACATTCAGTCAGTCCAGAGTGCAACCAACTCTCCAAGACAGCCATCTGTCTCCCCATTCAGTCAGTCCAGAGTGCAACCAACTCTCCAAGGCAGCCGTCTGTCTCCACATTCAGTCAGTCCAGAGTGCAACCAACTCTCCAAGACAGCCATCTGTCTCCACATTCAGTCAGTCCAGAGTGCAACCAACTCTCTGGTCAAGTGTCAAGGCAGCCGTCTGTCCAGAGTGCAACCAACTCTCCAAGGGCCGTCTGTCTCCCCATTCAGTCAGTCCAGAGTGCAACCAACTCTCCAAGACAGCCATCTGTCTCCACATTCAGTCAGTCCAGAGTGCAACCAACTCTCCAAGGCAGTAATAATCTGTCTCCACATTCAGTCAGTCCAGAGTGCAACCAACTCTCCAAGACAGCCATCTGTCTCCACATTCAGTCAGTCCAGAGTGCAACCAACTCTCCAAGGCAGCCGTCTGTCCAGAGTGCAACCAACTCTCCAAGACAGTCGTCTGTCTCCACATTCAGTCAGTCCAGAGTAATAATCTTTAGCAGTAACAATCATTAGCAGTAATAAGCAGTAATAATCTCCAAGTAATATCTCCAAGACATCTGTCTCCCCATTCAGTCAGTCCAGAGTGCAACCAACTCTCCAAGACAGCCGTCTGTCCAGAGTGCAACCAACTCTCCAAGACAGCCGTCTGTCCAGAGTGCAACCAACTCTCCAAGACAGCCGTCTGTCCAGAGTGCAACCAACTCTCCAAGACAGTCGTCTGTCTCCCCATTCAGTCAGTCCAGAGTGCAACCAACTCTCCAAGACAGCCGTCTGTCCAGAGTGCAACCAACTCTCCAAGACACACTCTCACACACACGATTGTCTGTAACAAAGGAGCATCGGAGACACTGTAATAATCTTTAGCAGTGGAATGAGGCAACATAGACAAGATGGACTAGTGGTTCTGGGGCAATGGAGACACTGGCCTAATGGGGCAACATAGACACTGGACTTGTGGTTCTGGGGCAATGGAGACACTGGACTAATTGGGCAACATAGACACTAGACTTGTGGTTCTGGAGCAATGGAGACACTGGACTAATGGGGCAACATAGACACTGGACTTGTGGTTCTGGGGCAATGGAGACACTGGACTAATGGGGCAACATAGACACTGGACTTGTGGTTCTGGGGCAATGGAGACACTGGACTAATGGGGCAACATAGACACTGGACTTGTGGTTCTGGGGCAATGGAGACACTGGACTAATGGGGCAACATAGACACTGGACTTGTGGTTCTGGGGCAATGGAGACACTGGACTAATGGGGCAACATAGACACTGGACTTGTGGTTCTGGGGCAATGGAGACACTGGACTAATGGGGCAACATAGACACTGGACTTGTGGTTCTGGGGCAATGGAGACACTGGACTAGTGGTTCTGGGGCAACGGAGACACTGGACTAGTGGTTCTGGGGCAATGGAGACACTGGCCTAATGGGGCAACATAGACACTGGACTAGTGGTTCTGGGGCAATGGAGACACTGGACTAATGGGGCAACATAGACACTGGACTTGTGGTTCTGGGGCAATGGAGACACTGGACTAGTGGTTCTGGGGCAATGGAGACACTGGACTAGTGGTTCTGGGGCAATGGAGACACTGGCCTAATGGGGCAACATATACACTGGACTAGTGGTTCTGGGGCAACATAGACACTGGACTAGTGGTTCTGGGGCAATGGAGACACTGGCCTAATGGGGCAACATAGACACTGGACTTGTGGTTCTGGGGCAATGGAGACACTGGACTAATGGTTCTGTGGCAACAGGGACCCTGGATTAATGGATCTGGGACAACATAGACACTGGACTAGTGGTTCTGGGGCAATGGAGACACTGGACTAATGGGGCAACATAGACACTGGACTAGTGGTTCTGGGGCAATGGAGATACTGTACTAATGGTTCTGGGGCAATGGAGATACTGTACTAATGGTTCTGGGGCAATGGAGATACTGTACTAATGGTTCTGGGGCAATGGAGATACTGTACTAATGGTTCTGGGGCAATGGAGATACTGTACTAATGGTTCTGGGGCAATAGGTCACCACCAAGCCATAAAAATACACAGCCATTTTCCCAGCCAAAGAGAGGAGTCACAAAAAGCACAAATAGAGACAAAATGAATCACTAACCTTTGATGATCTTCATCAGATGACACTCATAGGACTTCGTGTTACACAACACATGTATGTTTTGTTTGATAAAGTTAATATTTATATAAAAAATCTGAGTTTACATTGGCGCTTCACTTTCACTAGTTCCAAAAACATCCAGTGATTTTGCATAGCCTCATCGATTCAACAAAAATCAGAAATATAGATGATAATACAAGTTATACACATGGAATTATAGATATACCTCTCCTTAATGCAACCGCTATGTCAGATTCTAAAAAAACTTTACGGAAAAAGCAACCCATACAATAATCTGAGACGCCGCTCAGAAAAATAATCAAATTATCCGCCATGTTGGAGTCAACAGAAATCAACAGAAATCAGAAATCACATTATAAATATTCCCTTACCTTTGATGATCTTCATCAGAATGCACTCCCAGGAATCGCAGTTCCACAATAAATGCTTGATTTGTTCGATAATGTCCGTTATTTATGTCCAAGTAGCTACTTTTGTTAGCGTTAGGTGCACACCTATCCAAATAATCGTGCATTACTTCAGAAAAAAAAATCAAAAAGATATATTACAGGTCAAAGAAACATTTAAAACTAAGTATAGAATCAATCATTAGGATGTTTTTAAAATAAATCTTCAACAAAGTTCCAACCGGAGAATTCCTTTGTGTCTAGAGGAGCAACGGAACGCAAGTCGATATCATGTGGAATGAGTTCTACAGTACATCTGACTGGTGCTAATGTGTTCTACAGTACATATGACTAGTGGTAATGTGTTCTACAGTACATATACCTGGTGGTAATGTGTTCTACAGTACATATGACTGGTGGTAATGTGTTCTACAGTACATATGACTAGTGGTAATGTGTTCTACAGTACATATGACTGGTGGTAATGTGTTCTACAGTACATCTGACTGGTGCTAATGTGTTCTACAGTACATATGACTGGTGGTAATGTGTTCTACAGTACATATGACTAGTGGTAATGTGTTCTACAGTACATATGACTAGTGGTAATGTGTTCTACAGTACATATACCTGGTGATGGTGATACAGCAGGCTGCACTTTGACTTTGTCTCATATGGCTCCCTATTTACATTCATCTACTTTTGACCAGAAGCCCTCTGTGTTTCCCTCTGTAAAATACGCCGATATTCCCCTGTTTTGGACGCTTTCTTTCTCTCTATCTCTGAGGTGTCAGATGAGTCATGAGGCACGCGTGTGTGATGTACAGTGTCTTTCGGAAAGTACTCAGACCCCTAGAATTTTTTCACATTTTGATGAGCTACAGCCTTTCTCAAAAATGGATTACATTAATCTTTCCCCTCATCAATCTACACACAATAACCCACAATGACGAAGCAAAAACAGGTTTTTAGAATTTAAAGCAAAATATATATATATACAGTATATATATATATATATATATATATATATATATATATATATATATATATATATATATATATATATATATATATTACTATATATATATATTACACGTACATAAGGCCCATTCTCAAAGCCTGTTAGATGCCTGGACCATGTTAAATAAAGCTTAAACTTCAAATTTTTATTGAATACTTCCATTACTCTCATGTTCTGCACATCTTCCACCCCCTCCCCTTCTCACTCCTTCCCTTCCTTCTCCCTGATCACCTACTTCCTCAGCCTCCCCTCTCTCACACCTTCCCTCCTCCTCTCCTTCTCCCCTAACCCTTCTCCTACTCTTCCTCCTCCTCACTTTCCTCTTTCTCTCTGCCTTCCTCTCTCTCTTTTGTTCTTGCTATGGAGACAGGTTACTGATGGATAATGAATAGAGCTGAGCCTCTTTCACCAAGCTGAGTGTATTTTTACTGACACTTCTATGAGGCCTCAGGGGCCACACACACACACACACAGTATGTGAAAGGGACAAATTGGTAAAGGCTCATGGTGTTTCACTGACACACTCATATGCACACGCACTCACACTAGTCATATTATTTAGAAAGAACGCAGGGGAGAAAAAGGGAGGGGAGAGGGGAACGGAGAGAGAGGGAGAGGAGAGGGGAAAGGAGAGAGAGGGAGAGGAGAGGGGAAAGGAGACAGAGAAAGAGGAGGAGAGGGGAAAGGAGAGAGAGAAGGACCGGGGAAGGAGAGAGGGAGGAGGAGAGGGGAAAGGAGAGAGAGAGAGAGAGAGAGAGAGAGAGGAGGAGAGGGGAAAGGAGAGAGAGAGGAGGAGGAGAAGGGAAAGGAGAGAGATGAGGAGTGTGTGTGTGTGTGTGTGTGTGTGTGTGTGTGTGTGTGTGTGTGTGTGTGTGTGTGTGTGTGTGTGTGTGAGCATTCTCTCCCTCGTTTATCCCCATGTCCAGAACCAGCCCTCTCTCCTGTCGTTCAGAACCAGCCCTCTCTCCTGTCGTTCAGAACCAGCCCTCTCTCCTGTCTTTCAGAACCAGCCCTCTCTCCTGTCGTTCAGAACCAGCCCTCTCTCCTGTCGTTCAGAACCAGCCCTCTCTCCTGTCTTTCAGAACCAGCCCTCTCTCCTGTCTTTCAGAACCAGCCCTCTCTCCTGTCGTTCAGAACCAGCCCTCTCTCCTGTCTTTCAGAACCAGAACCAGCCCCCTTTCTCCTGCCCTCTCTCCTGTCGTTCAGAACCAGCCCTCTCTCCTGTCGTTTCTTTCAGAACCAGCCCTCTCTCCTGTCTTTCAGAACCAGCCCTCTCTCCTGTTGTTCAGAACCAGCCCTTTCTCCTGTCGTTCAGAACCAGCCCTCTCTCCTGTCATTCAGAACCAGCCCTCTCTCCTGTCGTTCAGAACCAGCCCTCTCTCCTGTCGTTCAGAATCAGCTCTCTGTCCTGTCGTTCAGAACCAGCCCTCTCTCCTGTCTTTCAGAACCAGCCCTCTCTCCTGTCTTTCAGAACCAGCCCTCTCTCCTGTCGTTCAGAACCAGCCCTCTCTCCTGTCGTTCAGAACCAGCTCTCTCTCCTGTCGTTCAGAACCAGCCCTCTCTCCTGTCGTTCAGAACCAGCTCTCTCTCCTGTCTTTCAGAACCAGCCCTCTCTCCTGTCGTTCAGAACCAGCTCTCTCTCCTGTCTTTCAGAACCAGCCCTCTCTCCTGTCGTTCAGAACCAGCTCTCTCTCCTGTCTTTCAGAACCAGCCCTCTCTCCTGTCATTCAGAACCAGCCCTCTCTCCTGTCTTTCAGAACCAGCCCTCTCTCCTGTCTTTCAGAACCAGCCCTCTCTCCTGTCATTCAGAACCAGCCCTCTCTCCTGTCTTTCAGAACCAGCCCTCTCTCCTGTCTTTCAGAACCAGCCCTCTCTCCTGTCCTTCAGAACCAGCCTTCTCTCCATTCTCTATTATCGTCTGCAGCCAGTGCCACTGACGGATCCAAGAAGGTTCATCAGTACATGTCTGGATGAAGCTAGTTGATCCGAGACACTGAACTACGGTCAGCTGGTTTTCTCACCATCGGATGGTACAGGTCAGCATTTGGTCAGAGCATTGTCTTACATTAGACATTGGTTGAGAGATGAGCTTTAATTAGTAGTGGCGCCACCTGCGGGAAGACAAGGGGAGTCCGAGATGATTCTAGGTCTGTGTCCATACGGCATCTTCTATTCTGAGCTGGCACTGGGGAGCAGGACCTGGGGAGCTGGAGTTAAGGAGCTGGATCTGGGGGGCTGGAGTGAAGGAGCTGGATCTGGGGGGCTGGAGTGAAGGAGCTGGATCTGGGGGGCTGGAGTGAAGGAGCTGGATCTGGGGGGCTGGAGTGAAGGAGCTGGATCTGGGCAGATCGAGGTAAGAAGCTGGACCTGGGGAGCAGGACCTGGGGGGCTGGAGTGAAGGAGCTGGATCTGGGGGGCTGGAGTGAAGGAGCTGGATCTGGGCAGATCGAGGTAAGAAGCTGGACCTGGGGAGCAAGAGTTAAGGAGCTGGACCTGGGGAGTGAAGGGGCTGGACCTGGGGAGTTAAGGGGTTGGACCTGGGGAGTTAAGGGGTTGGACCTGGGGAGTTAAGGGGTTGGACCTGGGAGTTAAGGGGCTGGACCTAAGGGGTTGGACCTGGGGAGTTAAGGGGTTGGACCTGGGGAGTTAAGGGGCTGGACCTGGGGAGTTAAGGGGTTGGACCTGGGGAGTTAAGGGGCTGGACCTGGGGAGAGGGGCTGGACCTGGGGAGTGAAGGGGCTGGACCTGGGGAGTTAAGGGGCTGGACCTGGGGAGTTAAGGGGCTGGACCTGGGGAGTGAAGGGGCTGGACCTGGGGAGTGAAGGGGCTGGACCTGGGGAGTTAAGGGGCTGGACCTGGGGAGTGAAGGGGCTGGACCTGGGGAGTTAAGGGGCTGGACCTGGGGAGGAGGGGCTGGACCTGGGGAGCTGGACCTGGGGAGTGAAGGGGCTGGACCTGGGGAGTGAAGGGGCTGGACCTGGGGAGTTAAGGGGCTGGACCTGGGGAGTGAAGGGGCTGGACCTGGGGAGTTAAGGGGCTGGACCTGGGGAGTGAAGGGGCTGGACCTGGGGAGTTAAGGGGCTGGACCTGGGGGGAGGGGCTGACCTGGGGAGGGGCTGGACCTGGGGAGTGAAGGGGCTGGACCTGGGGAGTGAAGGGGCTGGACCTGGGGAGTGAAGGGGCTGGACCTGGGGAGTGAAGGGGCTGGACCTGGGGAGTCATTACTTTATTAAATAGTTCAACATAATTAGTTAAAAGTAACTAGTTTGTATCTGCTCTCATTTGACTTCATGGATTTTGCAATTTTCATTAAATCTGAAAATGTTTTCTGAAGAATTGCACTATGAGCCCTAAAAGCTCAGAAATATTGTCTACTTTTCTACTTCGTATTTTAGTGAATGTTGTACGACATCAGGGTACTTTTGGCGTACTAACTATATACATTCAATGACCCAAAAAAGCATACTCTATACTCAATTCACATCACAAATAGTTTGGTTAGTGTGTTTAGTAAGATTATTCAAACACAGCTTAGATTTGTGTTTAAGGTAAAAAAAATGAAGAGTAGTGGTTAAGATTGTATTAGATGTCCCTGAACTTCCCAGCCCATAAACACAACCATCTTCTCATCCATCAGTGTTCATGAAGAAAGACTTTTGTCTTTCCCTCATCATATCAAGATGGTCAGGGATGTCACGCCCAGGTCGAAATATATTATGTTTATCTTAATTTATTTGGTCAGGCCAGTGTGTGACATGGGTTATATTATATAACCACCACACTGCATTTTGGTCCGCTCCTCCATCAACAGAAGAACGTCGTTACAAGGGAAGCAGAGGGAACATCAAGAGGAGGCCATTATGGCCATTAGTATGAAGCGTTTTCTCCTCAGAGCAATGACGAGCTTTATGAATCAAATACCAATAATCCCACAGCCTGCGTAATCACACGTTGATTACCCTCAAACTAGATATTGGCAATTATCACCATACAAGCCCAGTAATTAGCCAATCCAACAAAACCACCAACAGCAATACACAAAAACAAATCAACATACAAAAACAAAACAACAGTAGACACTCGTCTGAATCAGCAAAACAACAGTAGAGACTCATCTGAATCAGCAAAACAACAGTAGAGACTCATCTGAATCAACCAAACAACAGTAGAGACTCCAGTCTGAATCAACAAAACAACAGTAGAGACTCATCTGAATCAACCAAACAACAGTCTGAATCAGCAAAACAACAGTAGAGACTCATCTGAATCAACCAAACAACAGTAGAGACTCCAGTCTGAATCAGCAAAACAACAGTAGAGACTCCAGTCTGAATCAACCAAACAACAGTAGACTCATCTGAATCAACCAAACAACAGTAGAGACTCATCTGAATCAACCAAACAACAGTAGAGACTCCAGTCTGAATCAACAAAACAACAGTAGAGACTCATCTGAATCAACCAAACAACAGTAGAGACTCCAGTCTGAATCAACAAAACAACAGTAGAGACTCATCTGAATCAACCAAACAACAGTAGAGACTCATCTGAATCAACAAAACAACAGTAGAGACTCATCTGAATCAACCAAACAACAGTAGAGACTCCAGTCTGAATCAACAAAACAACAGTAGAGACTCATCTGAATCAACCAAACAACAGTAGAGACTCCAGTCTGAATCAGCAAAACAACAGTAGAGACTCCAGTCTGAATCAACAAAACAACAGTAGAGACTCCATCTGTCTGAAGTGTGATATGATTTAAATACAACAAAGTAATGCCCCTTTGGAAGAGAGAGAAAATAAAATTGTAAGTGTGCTTAATATTTCACTGGCCTGATGAAATATGAATTGTAGCCCAGAACGGAGGAAAAATGCAATGATTTGAAATGCATTATTTATTCATATAAACTGGGTGGTTCGAGGCCTGAATGCTGATTGGCTGACAGAGGTGGTAAATCACGGGTATGACAAAACATTTGTTTTTACTCCTCTAATGACGTTGGTAACCAGTTTATAATACTAAATATGGCACGTCGGGGGTTCGGGGTATATGGCCAATATACCACGGCTAAAGGCTGTATTCACGCTGTTCTCTGCGTTGCTTCGTGCATAAGAGCGGCCCACAGTCGTGGTAAATTGGTCATATACCACACCCTCTTGGGCCTCATTGCTTAAGTTGACCGTGATTGGCCTGAGGGGGCATTCTAGAGCGTGCATTATTTCCCTATAATGCACGGTATATCAGCACGGTAGAACCCAATGGCTACAGTCCATTATGTACATGTTCTATTTCTGAGCTGCTTTTTCATAATATCAAGCTGTGTAAAAAAAGAAAACATCCATTACTAAAAGTTAAAATAGAGATGATTGATTTTATATTATAACATTCACTCTAATCTAAAGTAAGAACATCAAGACAATAACGTACCAACATGCACAAAACAAGTATTTATTACTCAGTAAACAATGACATAAAGAAAAACAAATAAACTATAAACCAAAAGGCAAATCATTTAAAATGGCCGCCGCCTCAATGGGGTAAAGGGTTAGACGAGGTTCCTTCTGGGGCCTCGGTGCGACTGGGTGAATCCTGGTGGTGCTGTAGGGTAGGATGGGAGAGGGTATCAGTACCACTGGGATGGCTGTGCTGTCAGCTGACAACAGTTCAACAAGGCAGACTGTTAGCTAATGGTTTGCCAATTTATAAACTGTTTTCTGTTAGCTTGTCGTAAACATAATGTGCTTTCGAATTCAGGGTATCATTAAAACAGAACAACATAGTAGTCAGGTGAATACCTGAAATTCAGTTGAAAGCTGTTTAATTAAAGCAATTTGCTGCTGACATTGGACATATGAATGTATGTTGTTAAAAGCGTTCAACAAGCAGTGTTTTAAAATGATTTTTATTATTTTTGATCCGTTTGTCAAAAGCCAATGCCGTGTGCGTCTGATTGAACACATCTGCATTCCATGCTGAGCCCAACATGGCTCGACAATCACTGACATCAGACATGACATCTATACTGTCTAGAGGAAAGCACATCATCTGCCTAATAAAATCACACAGACACAACATAACGTCCACAGATATTTTTCTGAAAAGTCTACCTTAAAAGGATGTCAACGTTTCTTAGAACACAGTGTACCCTACTAAATGTTTTACTTTAGGTGAAGGACTTCAACTCTGACTTAGCACAGACATGAGTAAGAGAGAGACAGACAGACAGACAGACAGACAGACAGACAGACAGACAGACAGACAGACAGTGAAATAAAAGACTGTTGTCTGGTCTGGGGCTGTCTGGAGTCTAGACTGGGACTAGACTGGGACTAGACTGGGACTAGACTGGGACTAGACTGGGACTAGACTGGGTCTAGACTGGGACTAGACTGGGTCTAGACTGGGACTAGACTGGGACTAGACTGGGACTAGACTGGGACTAGACTGGGACTAGACTGGGACTAGACTGGGACTAGACTGGGACTAGACTGGGACTAGACTGGGTCTAGACTGGGACTAGACTGGGACTAGACTGGGACTAGACTCGGACTAGACTGGGACTAGACTCGGTCTAGACTGGAACTAGACTGGGACTAGACTGGGACTAGACTGGGACTAGACTGGGACATTTGAACATCTTGACATGGTTCTGTTATAATCTCCACCCGGCACAGCCAGAAGAGGACTGGCCACCCCACACTAGCCTGGTTCCTCTCTAGGTTTCTTCCTCGGTTCTGGCCTTTCTAGGCAGTTTTTCCTAGCCACTGTGCTTCTACACCTGCATTGCTTGACTGTTTGAGGTTTTAGGCTGGGTTTCTGTACAGCACTTTGTGACATCAGCTGATGTAAGAAGGGCTATATAAATACATTTGATTTGATTTGATTTTGGATTTGGACTGGGGTTTCTGGAGACTGGGACTAGACTGGACTAGACTGGGTCTAGACTGGGACATCCTAGACTCTAACTGAGTCTAGACTTGGACTGTCTGGAGTCTGGACCCCATCCCTCTAACTGAGTCTAGACTTGGACTGTCTGGAGTCTGGACCCCATCCCTCTAACTGAGACTAGACTTGGACTGTCTGGAGTCTGGACCCCATCCCTCTAACTGAGTCTAGACTTGGACTGTCTGGAGTATAGTCTCCTGGGTCTAGACTGGGACTAACTGAACTGAGCCAAGACTACAATACATCTAGACTGGGTCTAAGACTGGGACAGTCAAAGTTATCCTAGACTGGGACTAGACTGGGACTAGACTGGGTCTAGACTGGGACAGACGTAGGATCTAGATATAGACTATGTTCAGACTAACTGGGTCTAGACTGGGACTAGAATTTGACCCTAGATCAGAGGTTGGGGACTAGACTATAGACTCCTCACCGATAAATACTGAGGTAGGATAAGATATAACCTGGTCTAGACTGGGACTAGACTGGGACTAGACCTAAAGACATGGACATGGGACTAGATCTGCCTACTACATACTGTAGAGAGTCTGAACCCACTACTACATACTGTAGAGAGTCTGAACCCACTAGACTACTACTGTAGAGGTCTGAACACTACTACATAATGTAGAGAGTCTGAACCCACTACTACACACTGTAGAGAGTCTGAGCCACTACTATATACTGTAGAGAGTCTGAACCCACTACATTTACATCATTTACATTTAAGTCATTTAGCAGACGCTCTTATCCAGAGCGACTTACAAATTGCTGTTTGAATTCACCTTCTGACATCCTTTGGAACAGCCACTTTACAAAGTGCATCTAAATCATTTAATTTTGGATTTGGAAGGATTTTTATCCTATCTAGGACTGTCTGAAGAGGTCTGGACCCCATCCCTCTAACTGTCTAACTTGGACTGGTGAGTCTGACCCCATGTCCTACTACATGGACTGCATCCACTCTAACCTAGAGAGTCTGAACCCACTACTACATACTGTAGAGAGTCTGAACCCACTACTACATACTGTAGAGAGTCTGAACCCACTACTACACTTACTGTAGAGAGTCTGAACCCTAACTACTACATACTGTAGAGAGTCTGAACCCAATACTAATACATACTCTAGAGAGTCTGAACCCACTAAGTGCTACAGTCAAAGTTATCCCTACACACATACGTAGGATCAGATCTGAACCCACTACTACATGACTAGATCAGAGAGTTGAACCCACCTACTACATACTGAGGTAGGATAAGAGTCTGAACCATACTACATACTGTAAAGACATGGTCTGATATCTGCACTACTACATACTGTAGAGAGTCTGAACCCACTACTACATACTGTAGAGAGTCTGAACCCACTACTACATACTGTAGAGAGTCTGAACCCACTACTACATACTGTAGAGAGTCTGAACCCACTACTACATACTGTAGAGAGTCTGAACCCACTACTACATACTGTAGAGAGTCTGAACCCACTACTACATACTGTAGAGAGTCTGAACCCACTACTACATACTGTAGAGAGTCTGAACCCACTACTACATACTGTAGAGAGTCTGAACCCACTACTACATACTGTAGAGAGTCTGAACCCACTACTACATACTGTAGAGAGTCTGAACCCACTACTACATACTGTAGAGAGTCTGAACCCACTACTACATACTGTAGAGAGTCTGAACCCACTACTACATACTGTAGAGAGTCTGAACCCACTACTACATACTGTAGAGAGTCTGAACCCACTACTACATACTGTAGAGAGTCTGAACCCACTACTACATACTGTAGAGAGTCTGAACCCACTATACATACTGTAGAGTATGTCTGAACCCACTACTACATACTGTAGAGAGTCTGAACCCACTAGTACTGTAGAGAGTCTGTTCCACTACTACATACTGTAGAGAGTCTGTGTGCCAGTCTGTGTTCCAGTCTGTGTTCCAGTCTGTGTTCCAGTCTGTGTTCCAGTCTGTGTTCCAGTCTGTGAACCCAGTCTGTGTTAGTCTGTAGAGAGTCTGAACCCAGTCTGTGTTCCAGTCTGTGAGCCAGTCTGTGTTCCAGTCTGTGTTCCAGTCTGTGTTCCAGTTTCTGAACCCAGTCTGTACTTCCAGTCTGTGTTCCAGTCTGTGTGCTACAGTCTGTGTTCCAGTCTGTTCCAGTCTGTGTTCCAGTTTGTGTTCCAGTAGAGAGTCTGTTCCAGTCTGTGTTCCAGTCTAGTCTGTGTTCCAGTCTGTGTTCCAGTTTGTGTTCCAGTCTGTGTTCCAGTCTACTGTGTTCCAGTCTGAACCCCAGTCTACTGTTCCAGTCTGAACCCACTACTACATCTGTGTAGAGATTCAGTCTGTGTTCCAGTCTGTGTTCCAGTCTGTGTTCCAGTCTGTGTTCCAGTCTGTGTTCCAGTCTGTGTTCCAGTTGTGTTCCAGTCTGTGTTCCAGTCTGTGTTCCAGTCTGTGTTCCAGTCTGTGTGCCAGTCTGTGTTCCAGTCTGTGTTCCAGTCTGTGTTCCAGTCTGTGTTCCAGTTTGTGTTCCAGTCTGTGTGCCAGTCTGTGTTCCCACTGTGTGCCAGTCTGTGTTCCAGTCTGTGCCAGTCTGTGTTCCAGTCTGTGTTCCAGTCTGTGTTCCAGTCTGTTTTCCAGTCTGTGTTCCAGTCTGTGTTCCAGTCTGTGTTCCAGTCTGTGTTCCAGTCTGTGTTCCAGTCTGTTCCAGTCTGTGTTCCAGTCTGTGTTCCAGTCTGTGTTCCAGTCTGTGTTCCAGTCTGTGTTCCAGTCTGTGTTCCAGTCTGTGTTCCAGTCTGTGTTCCAGTCTGTGTTCCAGTCTGTGTTCCAGTCTGTGTTCCAGTCTGTGTGCCAGTCTGTGTTCCAGTCTGTGTCCAGTCTGTGTTCCAGTCTGTGTTCCAGTCTGTGTTCCAGTCTGTGTTCCAGTCTGTGTTCCAGTCTGTGTTCCAGTCTGTGTTCCAGTCTGTGTTCCAGTCTCTGTTCCAGTCTGTGTTCCAGTCTGTGTTCCAGTCTGTGTTCCAGTCTGTGTTCCAGTCTGTGTTCCAGTCTGTGTTCCAGTCTGTGTTCCAGTCTGTGTTCCAGTCTGTGTTCCAGTCTGTGTTCCAGTCTGTGTTCCAGTATGTGTTCCAGTCTGTGTTCCAGTCTGTGTTCCAGTCTGTGTTCCAGTCTGTGTTCCAGTCTGTGTTCCAGTCTGTGTTCCAGTCTGTGTTCCAGTCTGTGTGCCATCTGTGTTCCAGTCTGTGTTCCAGTCTGTGTTCCAGTCTGTGTTCCAGTCTGTGTTCCAGTCTGTGTTCCAGTCTGTGTTCCAGTCTGTGTTCCAGTCTGTGTTCCAGTCTGTGTTCCAGTCTGTGTTCCAGTCTGTTCCAGTCTGTGTTCCAGTCTGTGTTCCAGTCTGTGTTCCAGTCTGTGTTCCAGTCTGTGTGCCAGTCTGTGTTCCAGTCTGTGTTCCAGTCTGTGTTCCAGTCTGTGTTCCAGTCTGTGTCCAGTCTGTGTTGCCTCCAGCTGTATCTCCAGCTCCTCATGTCTCCTGTGATCTGATTGGCCCAGTCTGCCTGCATCCCAAATGGCACTATGTCCTTTTGACCAGAGCCCCTGTGGGCCCAGTAGAAGTGCACTCTGTAGGTTCCCATTTGTGTTCCAGACTGTGTTCATTCATGTATGCATTGGATGTCAAGCGGTCTGAATATTCAGGCATCAGAGGTCAGGGAAGGGTCTGTGTTCCAGTCTGAGGCTGCTCAGCTACACTGTGGGTTACTGATTCTGTGTTCCAGCGCTGTGTTCACAGTCTGTGTTCCAGCAAGGGCTCCAGGTATAGTGTTCCAGTCTGAGTGCCAGTCTGTGTTCCAGTCTGTGTTCCAGTCTGTGTTCCAGTCTGTGTTCCAGTCTGTGTCCAGTCTGTGTTCCAGTCTGTGTTCCAGTCTGTGTTCCAGTCTGTGTTCCAGTCTGTGTTCAGGTCTGTGTTCCAGTCTGTGTTCCAGTCTGTGTTCCAGTCTGTGTTCCAGTCTGTGTTCCAGTCTGTGTTCCAGTCTGTGTTCCAGTCTGTGTGCCAGTCTGTGTTCCAGTCTGTGTTCCAGTCTGTGCCTTCCAGTCTGGGATCCAGATAAACCCCAGGAAGAGTAGCTGCTGCCTTGGCAGGAACTAATGGGGATCCATAATAAACCCCAGGAAGAGTAGCTGCTCATTCTCCCTGTGGGGATCCTGATAAACCCCAGGAAGAGTAGCTGCTGCCTTGGCCTAATGGGGATCCCAAACCCCAGGAAGAGTAGCTGTCCTTTTGACCATGGGGATCCATAATAAACCCCAGGAAGAGTAGCTGCTGCCTTGTCAGGAACTAATGGGGATCCCATTTGGCATGCAGACCCCCCAGGAAGATTAGCTGCTGCCTTGGAGGAACTAATGGGGATCCATGATAAACCCCAGGAAGAGTAGCTCTGCCTTGGCAGGAACTAATGGGGATCCAGATAAACCCCAGGAAGAGTAGCTGCTGCCTTGGCAGGAACTAATGGGGATTAAACCCCAGGAAGAGTAGCTGCTGCCTTGGCAGGAACTGTTTGGGGATCCATAATAAACCCCAGGAAGAGTAGCTGCTGTCTTGACATGAACTAATGGGGATCCATAATAAAGCCAGGAAGAGTAGCTGCTGCCTTGACAGGAACTAATGGGGATCCATAATAAACCCCAGGAAGAGTAGCTGAACTGTGAATAGTGGGGATCCATAATAAACCCCAGGAAGAGTAGCTGCAGGTTTTGTCTTGGCAGGAACTAATGGGGATCCATAATAAACCCCAGGAAGAGTAGCTGCTGCCTTGACAGGAACTAATGGGGATCCATAATAAACCCCAGATCCATAATAAACCCCAAGAGTAGCTGCTGCCTTGACAGGAACTAATGGGGATCCATAATAAACCCCAGGAAGAGTAGCTGCTGCCTTTGCAGGAACTAGTGGGGATCCATAATAAACCCCAGGAAGAGTAGCTGCTGTCTTGACAGGAACTAATGGGGATCCATAATAAACCCCAGGAAGAGTAGCTGCTGCCTTGGCAGGAACTAATGGGGATTCATAATAAACCCCAGGAAGAGTAGCTGCTGCCTTGACAGGAACTAATGGGGATCCATAATAAACCCCAGGAAGAGTAGCTGCTGCCTTGTCAGGGACTAATGGGGATCCATAATAAACCCCAGGAAGAGTAGCTGCTGCCTTGTCAGGAACTAATGGGGATCCATAATAAACCCCAGGAAGATTAGCTGCTGCCTTGGCAGGAACTAATGGGGATCCATGATAAACCCCAGGAAGAGTAGCTGCTGCCTTGGCAGGAACTAATGGGGATCCATGATAAACCCCAGGAAGAGTAGCTGCTGCCTTGGCAGGAACGAATGGGGATCCATAATAAACCCCAGGAAGAGTAGCTGCTGCCTTGGCAGGAACTAGTGGGGATCCATAATAAACCCCAGGAAGAGTAGCTGCTGTCTTGACAGGAACTAATGGGGATCAATAATAAACGCCAGGAAGAGTAGCTGCTGCCTTGACAGGAACTAATGGGGATCCATAATAAACCCCAGGAAGAGTAGCTGCTGCCTTGGCAGGAACTAATGGGGATCCATAATAAACCCCAAGAAGAGTAACTGCTGCCTTGACAGGAACTAATGGGGATCCATAATAAACCCAGGAAGAGTAGCTGCTGCCTTGGCAGGAACTAGTGGGGATCCATAATAAACCCCAGGAAGAGTAGCTGCTGCCTTGGCAGGAACTAATGGGGATCCATAATAAACCCCAGGAAGAGTAGCTGCTGCCTTGACTAATGGGGATCCATAATAAAGCCCAGGAAGAGTAGCTGCTGCCTTGGCAGGAACTAATGGGGATTCATAATAAACCCCAGGAAGAGTAGCTGCTGCCTTGGCAGGAACTAATGGGGATCCATAATAAGCCCCAGGAAGAGTAGCTGCTGCCTTGGCAGGAACTAATGGGGATCCATAATTAAACCCCAGGAAGAGTAGCTGCTGCCTTGGCAGGAACTAATGGGGATCCATAATAAACCCCAGGAAGAGTAGCTGCTGTCTTCACAGGAACTAATGGGGATCCATAATAAACCCCAAGAAGAGTAGCTGCTGCCTTGGCAGGAACTAGTGGGGATCCATAATAAACCCCAGGAAGAGTAGCTGCTGCCTTGTCAGGAACTAATGGGGATCCATGATAAACCCCAGGAAGAGTAGCTGCTGCCTTGGCAGGAACATTTACAACAGTTACATTTAAATGTAAATATACATATGAGATGAGTAAAGCAGTATATAAACATAATTAAAGTGAATAGAGGTGTCAGAGGAAGGTACATCACCGGGGTCAAGCTCCCTTAAATCCAGGACCTCTATACCAGGCGGTGTCAGAGGAAGGCCCTAAAAATTGTCAGACTCCAACCACCCCATTCATAGACTGTTCTCTCTCTGCTACCAAACGGCAAGTGGTACCGGAGCACCATGTCTAGGACCAAGAGGCTTCAAAACAGCTTCTACCCCCAAAGCCATAAGACTCCTGAACATCTAATCAAATGGCTACCCAGACTATTTGCATTGACCCCCCTCTCTGTTCTTCTATGCAGCTGGTACTCTGTTATTATCTATGCATAGTCACGTTAATAACTCTACATATATGGACATATTATCTCAATTACCTTGACTAACCGGTGCCCCCGCACATTGACTCTGTACCGTAATACCCTGTATATAGTCTCCACATTGACTCTGTACTGGTACACCCTGTATATAGCCCCACATTGACTCTGTACTGGTACCCCCTGTATATAGCCTCCACATTGACTCTGTACCGTAACACCCTGTATATAGCCTCCACATTGACTCTGTACCGTAACACCCTGTATATAGCCTCCACATTGACTCTGTACCGGTACCCCCTGTATATAGCCTCCACATTGACTCTGTACCGTAACACCCTGTATATAGCCTCCACATTGACTCTGTACCGTAACACCCTGTATATAGCCTCCACATTGACTCTGTACCGTAACACCCTGTATATAACCTCCACATTGACTCTGTACCGGTACCCCCTGTATATAGCCTCCAAATTTACTCTGTACCGTAACACCCTGTATATAGCCTCCACATTGACTCTCTACCGGTACCCCCTGTATATAGCCTCCATATTGACTCTGTACTGGTACACCCTGTATATAGCCTCCACATTGACTCTGTACTGGTCTACTACACCTGTTGTATTCAGCATTTCACTGTGAGGTCTACTACACCTGTTGTATTCAGCATTTCACTGTGAGGTCTACTACACCTGTTGTATTCAGCATTTCACTGTGAGGTCTACTACACCTGTTGTATTCAGCATTTCACTGTAAGGTCTACTACACCTATTGTATTCAGCATTTCACTGTCAGGTCTACTACACCTGTTGTATTCAGCATTTCACTGTGAGGTCTACTACACCTGTTGTATTCAGCATTTCACTGTACGGTCTACTACACCTGTTGTATTCAGCATTTCACTGTACGGTCTACTACACCTGTTGTATTCAGCATTTCACTGTGAGGTCTACTACACCTGTTGTATTCAGCATTTCACTGTAAGGTCTACTACACCTGTTGTATTCAGCATTTCAATGTAAGGTCTACTACACCTGTTGTATTCAGCATTTCACTGTGAGGTCTACTACACCTGTTGTATTCAGCATTTCACTGTAAGGTCTACTACACCTGTTGTATTCAGCATTTCACTGTGAGGTCTACTACACCTGTTGTATTCAGCATTTCACTGTGAGGTCTACTACACCTGTTGTATTCAGCATTTCACTGTAAGGTCTACTACACCTGTTGTATTCAGCATTTCACTGTACGGTCTACTACACCTGTTGTATTCAGCATTTCACTGTAAGGTCTACTACACCTGTTGTATTCAGCATTTCACTGTACGGTCTACTACACCTGTTGTATTCAGCATTTCACTGTAAGGTCTACTACACCTGTTGTATTCAGCATTTCACTGTAAGGTCTACTACACCTGTTGTATTCAACATTTCACTGTGAGGTCTACTACACCTGTTGTATTCAGCATTTCACTGTACGGTCTACTACACCTGTTGTATTCGGCACATCTGCCATTTGATTTGATTTAGTGTTCCATTATTAATGTGACCAGTGATTCCATGTGTATGTATATGGGGTAGCAGTCTCTAAGGTGCAGGGATGAGTAACCGGGTCGTAGCTGGCTGCTGATGAGCCTGTGTCCAAGACTTAACAGAAAGAGACAGACAGAGACAGACAGAGACAGACAGAGGCAGACAGGCAACAGGCTGAGGTTGTCTGAGGCTAAACATCACAACGGTCATGTCTGACAGAGAAAGAACAATGACAGAGGAGAGGAGAGGAGAGGAGAGGAAGGGAGAGGAGAGGGGAGTGGAGGAGAGGAGAGGAGAGGGGAGGGGAGGGGAGGAGAGGAGAGGAAGGGAGAGGAGAGGAGAGGAGAGGAGAGGAGAGGGGGAGGGGAGGAGGGAGGTGGAGAGGAGAGGAAGGGAGAGGAGAGGAGAGGGGAGGAGAGGAGAGGAAGGGAGATGAGAGGAAGGGAGAGGAGAGGAGAGGAGAGGAGAGGAGAGGAGAGGAGAGGAGAGGAGAGGAGAGGAGAGGAGAGGAGAGGGAGAGGAGAGGGAGAGGAGAGGAAGGGAGAGGAGAGGAGAGGAGAGGAGAGGGGAGGGAGAGGAGAGGAGAGGAGAGGAAGGGAGAGGAGAGGGGAGGAGAGGGAGAGGAGAGGAAGGGAGAGGGAGAGGAGAGGAGGAGGAGAGGAGAGGGGAGAGGGAGAGGAGAGGAGAGGAGAGGAGAGAGGAGAGGAGAGAGAGGAGAGGAGAGGGAGAGGAAGGGAGAGGGTTGGGGAGGAGAGGGTTGGGGAGGAGAGGAGAGGAGAGGAGAGGAGAGGAGATTGCAGACAGAGCGGACGTGCCAAACAGTTAGTGGATTTCTCTCCTTCTTTCCTTTCTTTAGAACCGAAATGGGCACTGAACCGTGGCGGAGATCTCTCACCTTTACCTTGACGCTGACGCAGCCTTCAACCACACAACACAGCTAATCAACCTTACCGTTTACCGGACACCGGCTTCCCACCGCAGTCACTAAACTCTCGCTGCGTGGAGGGAACAAATCAAAAAGGTAGAATGAGATTACACAGACCCAGAAAGACACACACATATTTCCCTCAGATTACACAGACCCAGAAAGACACACACATATTCCCCTCCAATTACACAGAACAAAACAAACCCAATTTTGATAAACTCCCATATCTACTGGGTGAAATACCACAGTGTGCCATCAAAGCAGCAAGATTTGTGACCTGTTGCCACAAGAAAAGGGCAACCAGTGAAGAACAAACACCTCTGTAAATACAACCTATATTTATGTTGACTTATTTCCCCTTTCGTACTATTTGCACATCGTTACAACACTGTTATATAGACAATATTTACTGTATTGTTTTATTTATTTATTATTTATTTTGAAACTTGAAAGAGGTTAACAGTTAATTTGTATTGTTTATTTCACTTTTGTATCTACTTCACTTGCTTTGGCAACGTTAACGTATGTTTCCCATGCCAATAAAGACCTTGAATTGAATTGAGAAAGAGAGAGATAAAGGGGGAAGGGGAAAAAAGAGAGAAAGAGAGGGGGGGTGGAGAGAGAGGGAGGTAGAGAGAGAGGGGGGTAGGTGGAGAGAGAGGGAGGTAGAGAGAGAGGGGAGTAGGTGGAGAGAGAGGGAAGTAGAGAGATAGGGGGTGTGGAGAGGGAGGGAGGTAGAGAGAGGGGGGTAGGTGGAGAGAGAGGGAGGTAGAGAGTGAGGGGGTGGAGAGAGAGGGAGGTAGGTGGAGAGAGAGGGAGGTAGAGAGAGAGGGGGGTAGCTGGAGAGAGAGGGAGGTAGAGAGAGAGGGGGTAGGTGGGAGAGAGGGAGGTAGAGAGAGAGGGGGTGTGGAGAGGGAGGGAGGTAGAGAGAGAGGGGGTAGGTGGAGAGAGAGGGAGGTAGAGAGAGAGGGGGGTGGAGAGAGAGCGAGGTAGAGAGAGAGGGGGTGGAGAGAGAGTGGGGGTAGAGAGAGAGGGGGTGGAGAGAGAAGGAGGTAGAGAGAGAGAGGGTGGAGAGAGAGGGGGTAGGTAGAGAGAGAGGGAGGTAGAGAGAGAGGGGGATAGGTGGAGAGAGAGGGAGGTAGAGAGAGAGGGGGTTAGGTGGAGAGAGAGGGAGGTAGAGAGAGAGTGGGGGGTGGGAGAGAGGGAGGTAGGTGAGAGAGAGGGAGGTAGAGAGAGAGGGGGTAGGTGGAGAGAGAGGGAGGTAGAGAGAGAGGGGGTAGGTGGAGAGAGAGGGAGGTAGAGGGAGAGGGGGGTAGGTGGAGAGAGAGGGAGGTAGAGAGAGAGGGAAGTAGAGAGAGAGGGGGTGTGGAGAGGGAGGGAGGTAGAGAGAGAGGGGGTAGGTGGAGAGAGAGGGAGGTAGAGAGTGAGGGGGGGTGGAGAGAGAGGGAGGTAGATAGAGAGGGGGTGGAGAGGGAGGTAGAGAGAGAGGGGGTGGAGAGAGAGGGGGGTAGAGAGAGAGGGGGTGGAGAGAGAGAGGGGGGTAGGTGGAGAGAGAGGGAGGTAGAGAGAGAGGGGGTAGCTGGAGAGAGAGGGAGGTAGAGAGAGGGGGGTAGGTGGAGAGAGAGGGAGGTAGAGAGAGAGGGGGTGTGGAGAGGGAGGGAGGTAGAGAGAGAGGGGGGTAGGTGGAGAGAGAGGGAGGTAGAGAGAGAGGGGGGTGGAGAGAGAGCGAGGTAGAGAGAGAGGGGGTGGAGAGAGAGTGGGGGTAGAGAAAGAGGGGGTGGAGAGAGAAGGAGGTAGAGAGAGAGAGGGTGGAGAGAGAGGGGGGTAGGTAGAGAGAGAGGGAGGTAGAGAGAGAGGGGGATAGGTGGAGAGAGAGGGAGGTAGAGAGAGAGGGGGTTAGGTGGAGAGAGAGGGAGGTAGAGAGAGAGTGGGGGGTGGAGAGAGAGGGAGGTAGGTGGAGAGAGAGGGAGGTAGAGAGAGAGAGGTAGAGAGAAAGGGGGTGGAGAGAGAGGGAGTTAGAGAGGGGGGGTGGAGAGACAGAGGGGGTGGAGAGAGAGGGAGGTAGAGAGAGAGGGTAGAGAGAAAGGGGGGCAGAGCGAGAGGGGGTGGAGAGAGGGAGGTAAGAGAGAGAGGTAGAGAGAAAGGGGGTGGAGAGAGAGGGAGGTAGAGAGAGGGGGAGAGAGAGAGAGGGGGGTAGGTGGAGAGCGGGGGAGGTAGAGAGAGGGGGGTAGGTGGAGAGAGAGGGAGGTAGAGAGAGAGGGGGGTAGGTGGAGAGAGAGGGAGGTAGAGAGAGGGGGGGTAGGTGGAGAGAGAGGGAGGTAGAGAGAGAGGGGGGTGGAGAGAGAGGGAGGTAGAGAGAGAGGGGGGGTGGAGAGAGAGGGAGGTAGGTAAGGAGAGAGAGGGAGGTAGAGAGAGAGGGGGTAGGTGGAGAGAGAGGGAGGTAGAGAGAGAGGGGGTAGGTGGAGAGAGAGGGAGGTAGAGAGAGAGGGGGGTGGAGAGAGAGGGAGGTAGAGAGAGAGAGAGGGGTGGAGAGAGAGGGAGGTAGGTGGAGAGAGGGAGGTAGAGAGAGAGGGGGTGGAGAGAGAGAGGGGGGTGGAGAGAGAGGGAGATAGAGAGAGAGGGGGTGGAGAGACAGAGGGGGGGTGGAGAGAGAGGGAGGTAGAGAGAGAGGGGGGTAGGTGGACAGAGAGAGAGAGAGAGAGAGAGAGAGAGAGAGAGAGAGAGAGAGAGAGAGAGAGAGAGAGAGAGAGAGGGGATGTGTGTGTTCAGCGTGTGTGTGTGTTTGTGTTCAGTATGTGTGTGTGTTTGTGTTCCATGTGTGTGTGTGTGTGTGTGTGTGTGTGTGTGTGTGTGTGTGTGTGTGTGTGTGTGTGTGTGTGTGTGTGTGTGTGTGTATGTGTTCAGTGTATGTGTGTGGTCTCTCTGTACCTGTACAGATGAGGTTTGGGCTTCTGTGGGTGTCCGTCCCCAGACATGCAGACAGGGTCAAGTGTCATTCTAGTCGTCATCCCGGATGTCCTCACATCACAGCCCTGGAAGGACCAACTACTGGTTAGTAAATCAAATCAAATCAAACTTTATTTGTCACATGCGCGGAACACAACAAGTGTAGACCTTAAGGACTTCGGAATTACAAGCCCTTCACCAACAGTGGAGTTCAAGAAGAGTTCAGGGAAGAGTAAAGAAAATATTTACCAAATAGACAAAAGTGATAAAAAATAATAAAAAGTAACACGATAAGAACAATATATATATATAATATTTTACCAGGCAAGTCAGTTAAGAACAAATTCTTATTTTCAATGATGTCTAGGAACAGTGGGTTAACGGCCTGTTCAGGGGCAGAATGGCAGATTTGTACCTTGTCAGCTCGGGGGTTTGAACTTGCAACCTTTCGGTTACTAGTCCAACGCTCTAACCACTAGGCTACCCTGCCGCCACAATATATATATATTTACACAGGGGAACCGAGTCAGTGTGCAGGGGAACAGGCTTGTCGAGGTCATTTGTGTACATGGAGGTGGGGGTTAAGTGACTCTGCATAGATAATAAACAGTGAGTAGCAGCAGTGTACAAATGGAAGGGGAGGAGGGGTTCAATGTAAATTGTCCGGTGGCGATTTCATTAATTGTTCAACAGTCTTATGGCTTGGGGGTAGAAGCTGTTGAGGAGCCTTTTGGACCTAGACTTGGCGCCCCAGTACCGCTTGCCGTGTGGTAGCAGAGGGAACAGTCTATGACCAAGGTGGCTGGAGTCTTTGACAATTTTTAGGGCCTTCCTCTGACACCGCCTGGTATAGAGGTCCTGGATGGCAGGCAGCTTGGCTGCAGTGATGTACTGGGCCGTACGGACTACCCTCTGTAGTGCCTTGCGGTCAGATGCCGAGCAGTTGCCGTACCAGGCAGTGATGCAACCGGTCACATGAAGAACCTTTTGAGGATCTGAGGACACATGAACACCAAGGAAGTTGAAATTCTCTACCAGCTCCACTTTCTGGTTTTAGTTAGTTAGTAGCCATTTTTAATAGGGAAGTCAAGATGTTATGACGATCAGTGATCACCAGGGACAAGCAGGCCACTCTCAGATCTTAATATCACTCGTGTGAAAATCACTGTAGAGAAACTAGGCTGGTGATGTTTTCTCTTCTGGCTCTATGGTGTTGTTGCTTAGCTACACACTAGTCTGTGTCCTAGCCTCCTACTCTTTCTTCACCTCATCCTTCATCCCATATCCCCCTTCTCATCAAATCACTCTCTCTATCCCTCGTTCCCTACTCTATCCCTCTGTTCAACAGCTGGTGAGGGTAAAGACAGGAGGAGACAGGAGGTTAACACCCAGATGGAGAGATGCTCCTCTTTCTGCACGGTCGGTTCGTGTTCCGCTGTGTTCTACAGAGCTCAAGACTCTCTCTCTCTTTATCTCTATTTATCTCTCTCTCTTTATCTATCTCTTTATATCTCTCCATCTTTATCTCTCTCCGTTTCTCTCTCTCTCTCTCTCTTTTTATCTCTATCTCATATCTCTCTCTCTCTCACTTTATTTTCTCTCTTTCTCTATCTCATTATCTCTCCCTCTTTCTCTCTCTCTCTTTATTTTTTCTCTTCATTTCTCTCCCTCTTTATCTCTCTCCGTTTTTATCTCTCTCTCTCTCTCTTTATTTTTCTCTCTCTTTATCTCTATCTCATTATCTCTCCCTCTTTCTTTCTCTCTCTCTCTCTCTCTCTCTCCCTCTCTCTCTTTATTTTCTCTCTCTTTATCTCTATCTCATCTCATTCTCTCTCTCTCTTTATTTTCTCTCTCTCATTATATCTCCCTCTCTCTTTCTCTCTCTCTCACACTTGTTTGTATCGTGACATCCATAGGCAACCATGATCTGAGGAACACCCGTGTGTCACATTTAATATCTTCCCCCGCCTGTTGCGCTAGTTATAGACGCCACTGAGACAATCAGTCACTATGGGACATCTATTCAAGGAGGTTGATTAACAAAACACTGCCACCGCCAACGCTTAATAAGTGCATATATGCAAAAGTGCAAATGGTTCACATTTGCATCACAAGCCCTATTCAAATACATCAGTCTCAATATAACGTGATGTACGGTTGTTTTAATCAAGCCCTATTCAAATACATCAGTCTCAATATAACGTGATGTACGGTTGTTTTAATCAAGCCCTGTTCAAATACATCAGTCTCAATATAACGTGATGTACGGTTGTTTTAATCAAGCCCTATTCAAATACATCAGTCTCAATATAACGTGATGTACGGTTGTTTTAATCAAGCCCTATTCAAATACATCAGTCTCAATATAACGTGATGTACGGTTGTTTTAATCAAGCCCTATTCAAATACATCAGTCTCAATATAACGTGATGTACGGTTGTTTTAATCAAGCCCTGTTCAAATACATCAGTCTCAATAACTCCTGACCGTCAGTCCAAAGTTATTTCATTTATCCGAATGGGCTTTTAATTCATCCACAACCTTCACCTTTTAATTAATCCCAACCTTCACCTTTTAATTAATCCCAACCTTCACCTTTTAATTAATCCCAACCTTCTCCTTTTAATTAATCCACACCCTTCACCTTTTATTTAATCCCAACCTTCACCTTTTAATTAATCCCAACCTTCACCTTTTAATTAATCCCAACCTTCACCTTTTAATTAATCCCAAACTTCACCTTTTAATTAATCCCAACCTTCACCTTTTAATTAATCCCAACCTTCACCTTTTAATTAATCCCAACCTTCACCTTTTAATTAATCAAAACCTTCACCTTTTAATTAATCCACAACCTTCACCTTTTAATTAATCCCAACCTTCACCTTTTAATTAATCCACAACCTTCACCTTTTAATTAATCCCAACCTTCACCTTTTAATTAATCCCAACCTTCACCTTTTAATTAATCCCAACCTTCACCTTTTAATTAATCCCAACCTTCACCTTTTAATTAATCCCAACCTTCACCAGGTCACTTCATCCAAAGAGACGCCAAGACACGAGCCGTGGAATTCTAACCATCTCTTCAGAAACCTCAGAGAACAGTTTCCGTCTACCAGTTTCAATTCCAACCGTTGGTCACCTCACTTCCACGTCATTTCAAACCCCACAAAATCTGTACGATGATAAAAAAATAAAAAATAAAATAATAATATAATATAAATCTGTGTCAATGTGGAAAACTGATTCGATTTACAAAAAGTCATCAACGTTAAAGGGCATCTCGTCTTTTTTTTCCCATCCAACCGAAATCATGTTGAATTCACGTTAGTTGGAAGACTTTATCAAATGTAAATGAAAGCTAGACGTTTCACTGATATCTGTTTCTGTCTGTCTACAGGTTTGAAATCCTACCGTTTCTCACCTCGCCAACACCAGACAGAGTTGTTTATGTCTACGAGTTTGGGAGGGGAACGCATCTCTGTCTGTCTGTCTGTCTGTCTGTCTGTCTGTCTGTCTGTCTGTCTGTCTGTCTGTCTGTCTGTCTGTCTGTCTGTCTGTCTGTCTGTCTGTCTGTCTGTCTGTAAACTCTGTCTGTCTGTCTGCCTGTCTGTCTGTCAACTCTGTCTGTCTGTCAACTCTGTCTGTCTGTCTGTCTGTCTGTCTGTCTGTCTGTCTGTCTGTCTGTCTGTCTGTTACTCATGTCCCTCACCAGAAAGAGGAAGGTGTTGATCTCTGTCTGTCTGTCCTTCTGATTGGCTATCAGGCCTTAGGTTTCAGTCAAACTGGGAAACAAGAGGCCATATATGCAACTATCAGTGGGATAGGACGGGGTAAGAGTTAGTTTTAATCACTGGGATAGGACAGGGTAAGAGTTAGTTTTAATCAGTGGGATAGGACGGGGTAAGAGTTAGTTTTAATCACTGGGATAGGACAGGGTAAGAGTTAGTTTTAATCAGTGGGATAGGACGGGGTAAGAGTTAGTTTTAATCACTGGGATAGGACAGGGTAAGAGTTAGTTTTAATCAGTGGGATAGGACGGGGTAAGAGTTAGTTTTAATCACTGGGATAGGACGGGGTAAGAGTTAGTTTTAATCAGTGGGATAGGACGGGGTAAGAGTTAGTTTTAATCAGTGGGATAGGACGGGGTAAGAGTTAGTTTTAATCACTGGGATAGGACGGGGTAAGAGTTAGTTTTAATCACTGGGATAGGACGGGGTAAGAGTTAGTTTTAATCACTGGGATAGGACGGGGTAAGAGTTAGTTTTAATCAGTGGGATAGGACGGGGTAAGAGTTAGTTTTAATCACTGGGATAGGACGGGGTAAGAGTTAGTTTTAATCACTGGGATAGGACGGGGTAAGAGTTAGTTTTAATCACTGGGATAGGACGGGGTAAGAGTTAGTTTTAATCAGTGGGATAGGACGGGGTAAGAGTTAGTTTTAATCACTGGGATAGGACGGGGTAAGAGTTAGTTTTAATCAGTGGGATAGGACGGGGTAAGAGTTAGTTTTAATCACTGGGATAGGACGGGGTAAGAGTTAGTTTTAATCACTGGGATAGGGACGGGGTAAGAGTTAGTTTTAATCACTGGGATAGGACGGGGTAAGAGTTAGTTTTAATCACTGGGATAGGACAGGGTAAGAGTTAGTTTTAATCACTGGGATAGGACGGGGTAAGAGTTAGTTTTAATCACTGGGATAGGACGGGGTAAGAGTTAGTTTTAATCACTGGGATAGGACGGGGTAAGAGTTAGTTTTAATCAGTGGGATAGGACGGGGTAAGAGTTAGTTTTAATCAGTGGGATAGGACGGGGTAAGACTTAGTTTTAATCAGTGGGATAGGACGGGGTAAGAGTTAGTTTTAATCAGTGGGATAGGACGGGGTAAGAGTTAGTTTTAATCACTGGGATAGGACGGGGTAAGAGTTTTAATCAGTGGGCTGTAACCCAATAGACCTGCAGCAAACACTACAGTACACTGTATCATGCAACACACACACACACCAACTCCAGCACACATGCTAGATACTAGCTCAAGCTAATCAAACTTTTTAGTACATGATGAATACCAATGACCAAGAAGCATATATATATATATATATATATATATATATATATATATATATATACATATATATTTAACAGATGAAGAGACAGAGAGACATAATTTACAGTGCAACCAGCATGCATTGCTGCCGCAGGCTATACACACACAGAAGAAAGCTCTCCGACCCAATGCGATGGCACTGTGGAAAGAAGAAACAAACCGCTGATTCAAAGGATAGTTCCGCAGTCCTTTCGTAGAAGAGGCCAGAATCACAATGACTAAAAAACTGCTACAGAATGTTTAGAATAGTTAGATGATGAACACAGTGGCATTAAAACAACAACTACATTACAACATAGAAAGTGTGAGAAAACCTCTTCCGGTATTGTATGACACTCTAACTGTTTGCATAAGCAGTGACAACAACAACTATGTCCTTCTAAAGCGCCAGATTAGCTACAGTTGAAGTCGGAAGTTTAGCCAAGTAGATTTAAACTCAGTTTTTCACAAAAAAAAACATGTGCTCTTGGTAAAAACTGGCCTGTTTTAGGTCAGTTAGGATCACCACTTTATTTTAAGAATGTGAAACGTCAGAATAATAGTACAGAATGATTTATTTCAGCTTTTATTTCGTTCATCAAATTCCCAGTGGGTCAGACGTTTACATAAACTCAATTAGTATTTGGTAGCATTGCCTTTAAATGGTTTAACTTGGGCCAAACGTTCACAAATTTTCTATAGGATTGAAGTTTGTGATGGCCACTCCAATACCTTTGTTGTCCTTAAGCCATTTTGTCACAACTTTGGAAGTATGCTTGGGATCAATGTCCATTTGGAAGACCCATTTGCGATCAAGCTTTAACTTCCTGACTGATGTCTTGAGATGATGCTTCAAAATATTTACGTAATTTTCCTCCTCATGATGTCATCTATTTTGTGAAGTTCACCAGTCCCTCCTGCAGCAAAGCACCCCCACAACATGATGCTGCCACCCCCGTGATTCACGGTTGGGATGGTGTTCTTCAGCTTGTAAACCTCCCCCTTTTTCCTCCAAAAATAACAATGGTCATTATGGCCAAACAGTTCTCTTTTTGTTTCATCAGACCAGAGGACATGTCTCCAAAAAGTATGATCTGTGACCGCCTGTGCATTTGCAAACCGTAGTCTGGCTTCTTTATGGCGGGTTTGGAGCAGTGGCTTCTTCCTTGCTGAGCGGCCTTTCAGGTTATGTCGATATAGGACTCGTTTTACTGTGGATATAGATACTTTTGTACTTGTTTCCTCCAGCATCTTCTCAAGGTCCTTTGCTGTTGTTCACACGAAAGTACATTCATCTCTAGGAGACAGAACACGTCTCCTTCCTGAGTGGTATGACAGCTGCATGGTCCCATGGTGTTTATACTTGCGTACTATTGTTTGTACAGAGAAACGTTGTACCTTCAGGTGATTGGAAATTGCTCCCAAGGATGAACCAGACCTGTGAGGTCTACCATTGTTTTTCTGAGGTCTTGGCTGATTTCTTTTGATTTCCCCATGGTGTGAATCAAAGAGGCACTGAGTTTGAAGGAAGGCCTTGAAATACATCCACAGGTAAACCTCCAATTGACTCAAATGATGTCAATTAGCCAATCAGAAGCTTCTAAAGCCATGACATCATTTTGGGGAATTTTCCAAGGTGTTTAAAGGCCCAGTCAACTTAGTGTATGTAAACTTCTTTCCTACTGTAAGTGTGATACAGTGAAATATAAGTGAAAACAATCTGTCTGTAAACAATTGTTGGAAAATGAAGTAAAGTAGATATCCTAATTGACATTTCCAAAGCTATAGTTTGTTATAGTTTGTTAACAAGAAATTTGTGGAGTGGTTGAAAAACGAGTTTTAATGACTCCAACCTAAGTTTATGTAAACTTCCGACCTCAACTGTAAATACACCTTCTCTCCCCTGCTATATGCTACAGGATGTAGGCTACAGGAAGTAGGCTACAGGAAGTAGGCTACAGGAAGTAGGCTAGGAGGAAGTACAAGTACACTGAATGGCCATAGGAAGTATATGTTGTGTCCATACTGTGTAGGTGGGACTTCATGAGCAATGAAGAGCAGCCATGGCTGTGGAGATGGGCTGGCTGCACTGGGGAAGGAAGGAGGGAGGGAGGTGGGAAGGAAGGGAGGGAGGGAGCGCAGTGGGAGAGAGAGATTGTCACACGCCACATCTTTGAAGATGGCCTGCCTACACAGTAATTAGGGCACAGAAGACACGGCACACACACACACACACACACACACACACATCTACCAGCATGAAATTCACTGTGACACCCGTGCCCCCGTCACGACCACCGCAGAGAGAAGAGAGAATTAGAGAATAAAGGAGAGGAGAGAAAGGGGAAGGAGGGAGGGAGGGAGGGACAGAGAGATGGAGGATCAGGGAGGGAGGGAGGGAGGGAGGGAGGGAGGGAGGGAGGGTCAGGGAGGGAGGGATGGGGAAGGATGGAGGGACTGAGAGATGGAGGATCAGGGAGGGAGGGATGGGGGGAAGGAGGGAAGTAAGGAGGGATGGAGGATCAGGTAGGTAGGTAAGAAGGGAGGGAGGGAGGGAGGGAGGGAGGGAGGGAGGGGGAGGGAGGGAGGGAGGGAGGGAGGGAGGGAGGGAGGGAGGGAGGGAGGGAGGGAGGGAGGGAGGGAGGGAGGGAGGGAGGGAGGGAGGGAGGGAGGGAGGGAGGGAGGGAGGGAGGGAGGGAGGGAGGGAGGGAGGGAGGGTGAAGGATGATCTCTGAGTGCAGCTCTCTTATGAGGGGCATCCATCAGGAGGTGACACCCGTAGAAATAAACCCCCTTTCCCATATTCAATTACACACACACACACACACACACACACACACACACACACACACACACACACACACACACACACACACACACACACACACACACACACACACACACACACACACACACGCATGCTCACTCACTCACACGCACACACACACGCACATACAGTTTCATAAGATAATAAGGGTCTAGAATAAGATTAGAGTCTATAATAAGATAAGAGTCTAAAAATAAGATAAGAGTTTAAAATAAGATAAGAGGCAATAATAAGATAAGAGTCAATAATAAGATACGATTCTAGAATAAGATAAGAGTCTAGAATAAGATAAGAGTCTATAACAAGATAAGAGTCAATAATAAGATAAGATTCTAGAATAAGATAAGATTGTAGTAACGTTCCTGAGTTCCTCCCGATCTGTGCAAGCCTAACCTTGACCGTGTGGCATTAACCTTAAAACAGAGAAACCAGGGTTTTTTCATCTCACAGTTTACAATGACGTCTCTCCCCATAGGAATACATTGACTGCTCCCTTATCTTCAACCTGAAGCCTATATGGGTTATGAATGCCATATCAAACTGTCTTCGATGACAATCCATCATGCCATTATGAGGTCTACCTGTGTTGATTCTAAGCTTCCTGGAGCAACCGGAAGTGGTTAAAATCACACTAAAAATGTTTTGATATACCAAACCTGCAGTTTGTGAAAAACACTGCATTCAACCCTCTGTAAATCAGTCAATTCTTAACGTAAATACTTACAACTCAGGATTCTGTAAAGGCCTACCCCAAGGAAGAGAGATGTTTTCTTTCAGCTTCCTGTGCCAACCGGAAGTGCCTTCTGTTTTGAAGGGCTAAAAATGTCACATCTTTACAAAATGTGTGTCAAGTGTGTGATTAGGCACCACTCAAGAACTGTAAATCAGCCATTTCTCCCAACAAATGTCCAAGAAAAAAACACACACACACACAGCAAGGATGGAGTGACACAGTGTGTAGCTTACCGGTACACAGAGCCTGCAATGGACACCGGAGTTCGCACCACCAAAGAACCGTCAGAGCTCTGAAACTTTAGAAACCTGTTCTGGAGCATAACTGGATAGTGCACGGTGAGTTATGTGGCTCTAGAAGGTTCTCAGGCCGAAAAACAGCCTTGTACATTCTCAAGGACTTCAATTCATTTTGACCATCACGAAAATGATGACATTTAGAAAAGTCCCAGAGTCACAAGTCTATGTGCATTGGAACCGCCTTGGCCCATAGAGACGGACAGTAAAGTTTCTGTACGATAGCTCATTCATGGACCCCGTAGCAACACCTGGAAAAAGTGCATTTTCAGCACAAATGAAGGTCGCTTCATGGGCCACGAATGACCTATCGAGCCAAAACTCGGGATTCGGGGTCGCCTCAGCTAGGCCTACACATAATGTTGGAACTGAACATAACCACGTGTCTCACTTTTTATTGTGGCTTAAACAGAAGGCGCTGTGAATTTTTTGACCTGTTCTAAAATAAGTGATAGTTGGCTTCTGAACGTATCGAACAAAGTGGGTTTGGTGTCAGTATGAATCAGTTTGGTGTCAAAATGATATCTTAATTGACAGATGGACGTTGACTTGATGGCTAACTTTTGTCCATTTGCAATAAGTTTAAACAGTGATGAACCATCACCAAATTGACATGCTGAAATCAACATCAACGAGCGATGGAGAGGAACCACTATCACTGCCCGGCCATCCAGAGTTCAGCAGACCAGTCAATTAGGCATTTCTCCAGTATATTAGAACATGTCAAATTCGTGATGGTAAATGCCCATTGAAACATATTGCAAATGGATAGCCGTGCACCTAGTGATTGGAATGGGTGATCAAGAGCAAATTTAAAAAAAAAAATTTTTTTTTACTGCCTTTAGAGTGTTGCAAGGGGTCTACGGCTGGGAAGGGAGCACCCCCCACCTGTGCCCAGCCAATATAGGGGTCTACGGCTGGGAAGGGAGCACCCCCCACCCATGCCCAGCCAATTATAGGGGTCTACTGCTGGGAAGGGAGCACCCCCCCACCCGTGCCCAGCCAATATAGGGGTCTACGGCTGGGAAGGGAGCACCCCCACACCCATGCCCAGCCAATTATAGGGGTCTACTGCTGGGAAGGGAGCACCCCCCACCCATGCCCAGCCAATTATAGGGGTCTACGGATGGGAAGGGAGCACACCCCACCCGTGCCCAGCCAATATAGGGGTCTACGGCTGGGAAGGGAGCACCCCCCAACCGTGCCCAGCCAATATAGGGCACCCTCATCAAACATGACAAATAGACCTTCTAGGTTGATTCAGGGCTTAGCATAGTGATATATATAATTTGGTCAGTGTAAATGCCATTTGGACATGGTTCACTGACTTTTGGGTTCAGAAACCGACTTTCTATGACCATATATGGCAAATGGACATAATACCCTGATTTGGCACTTTCAATACTTATATATGGCATTTGGACATTTCTTATGCCATTTGGCCATGGTTCACTGATTCTTGACTTTCTACGGTCATATATTGCACATGGACATAACATAGGCCTCATGGACAAATTCAATAAAATAAGACAAAGATATGTTAATTCAGTTGTTATATATGTATAAATGGCAAAAAAACTCCAAAGAATTTAAAAAAAACAGTCCAGAAAGCACTTTTATAGAGGATCGTACATTTTTGATTTTCTTTTCAAATTTTCAAAATTTGACCTTTGGGTCTTGACTTTATGTCCATTAGCAATATGAAAATCTACGGTGGAGCGCGCTCACACTCTTTGGGATTTTTGCAGTATGACACTTGGCATTTGCCATATGCCAGTTGCCATAAGCTTTGAATAAATTGCCATCCATTTGAGTGGTATTTGCTATCGTGTATATGTTTCGCCCAATGGCAATAAGATGCATTTCATTTTTGTCCATTTCATGGGGGTTTTCCCTTAACCAGTTGGATTTAGGGGGCGCTATTTTAATTTTTGGATGAAAAATGTTCCCGTTTTAAACAAGATATTCTGTCATGAAAAGATGCTCGACTATGCATATAATTGACAGCTTTGGAAAGAAGACACTCTGACGTTTCCAAAACTGCAAAGATATTGTCTGTGAGTGCCACAGAACTGTTACAGGCGAAACCCAGATAAAAATCCAATCAGGA
Organism: Oncorhynchus masou masou; assembly: GCF_036934945.1. Taxonomy (NCBI): domain Eukaryota; kingdom Metazoa; phylum Chordata; class Actinopteri; order Salmoniformes; family Salmonidae; genus Oncorhynchus; species Oncorhynchus masou. The sequence goes on from NC_088224.1 coordinate 2,058,428, forward strand.
AGTGATGCATTTTTTGAAACCGCCTCATGCCAATGACTCCTTATATGGCTGTGAATGAGCTACGAATGAGCTTACGTTTTCCACGTTTTCCCCAAGGTGTCTACAGCATTGTGACGTCTTTTTAGGCATTTCCATTGAAGAATAGCTGTAAGGGACCATATATAGCAAGTGATCACATGGTGTCTCCCGCAGAAAACCTTGCGTAAAATACTGAGGAAGCCATTTTTCCAATCACTTCTTATGAGAAACCAACTGCCTCGACAGATATATTATCGAATATATTTGTTAAAAACACCTTGAGGATGGATCCTAAACAACGTTTGCCGTGTTTCTGTCGATATTATGTAGCTAATTTTGAAAAAAGTTTGGCGTTATAGTTGTAGCATTTTTCGGTCGATTTCTCGACCGAAGAAACGGGAGCTTTTTCGACTACAAAATAATATTTTGGGAAGAAAGGAACATTTGCTATCTAACTGGGAGTCTCCTGAGTGAAAGCATTCAAAGTTCTTCAAAGGTAAATTATTTCATTTGGTTGCTTTTCTTATTTTCGTGAAAATGTTGCCTGCTGCCAGCAGAGCCTAGCATAGCATTATGCCATGATAAATTTACATAAATGCTTGTCTAGCGTTGGCTGTAACGCATATTTTGAAAATCTGAGATGATAGTGTTGTTAACAAAAGGCTAAGTTTGTGTTTGAATATATTTATTTCATTTCATTTGCGATTTTCATGAATAGGAAAAGTTTCTAAGGGTATTTATGTCCGTTGCGTTATGCTAATGCGTTTGAGGCTATGATTACGCTCCCAGATACGGGTTTGCTCGTCGCAACTGGTTAATTCTGTCATCATGTGGTGCTTTGAGAGACTAGTCAAGGACATCACCCAGTCACACACACCACTGGCCACAGGCAACACATCACAAACACACACACATACCACTGGCCACAGGCAACACAGAACAGAAATTCTCCATTTCAACTGATGAAAAGGCTTGACCACTTGGCCCATAGTACCACTACCACCAAACCACAGCCCTAAACACACAGACATAGTCTGGTAACACAGAGTCTGGAAACACAGATAGAGTCTGGAAACACAGAGTCTGGAAACACAGAGTCTGGAAACACAGATAGAGTCTGGAAACAAAGATAGAGTCTGGAAACACAGAGTCTGGAAACACAGATAGAGTCTGGAAACACAGACAGAGTCTTGAAACACAGAGTCTGGAAACACAGAGTCTGGAAACACAGACAGGGTCTGGAAACACAGAGTCTGGAAACACAGATATAGTCTGGAAACACAGACAGAGTCTGGAAACACAGACAGAGTCTGGAAACACAGACAGAGTCTTGAAACACAGAGTCTGGAAACACAGAGTCTGGAAACACAGACAGGGTCTGGAAACACAGACAGGGTCTGGAAACACAGAGTCTGGAAACACAGATATAGTCTGGAAACACAGACAGAGTCTGGAAACACAGACAGATAAAACGGTCTCTGACTTTCCATTGAAATCAGGAGAGATTTCAGTCAGAAATCACATTACACAGAGCTAATTTGTTCCGTTTTCTTTCTTCAAATTAATGATAAATATGAAAGAATATATTCCTGCTCCAATCACCGTTTAACTTAATTAGATATTTAATGAGGTAACGCTGTGATGAGGTAAAGTTCACAAACACATATATTTACAAAGAGACACACACACACACACATACACACACACACACACACACACACAAACACACACACACAAACACACTCACAGGGAAAAAAGGCTAAAACACCAACGAACAAGAGACCTGTGTAGCCTAGCAACAGCACACAACCTGGCTTCATGGCCAAGAAAGAGGGCTGGTCGCTGAGGGAATGTTTGGCCAAACCTACATGTAAATTGAGGAGAGAGGGGGCAGGTCGCTGAGGGAATGTTTGGCCAAACCTACATGTAAATTAAGGAGAGAGGGGGCTTGTCGCTGAGGGAATGTTTGGCCAAACCTACATGTAAATTGAGGAGAGAGGGGGCTGGTCGCTGAGGGAATGTTTGGCCAAACCTACATGTAAATTGAGGAGAGAGGGGGCTGGTCGCTGAGGGAATGTTTGGCCAAACCTACATGTAAATTGAGGAGAGAGGGGGCAGGTCGCTGAGGGAATGTTTGGCCAAACCTACATGTAAATTAAGGAGAGAGGGGGCTTGTCGCTGAGGGAATGTTTGGCCAAACCTACATGTAAATTGAGGAGAGAGGGGGCTGGTCGCTGAGGGAATGTTTGGCCAAACCTACATGTAAATTGAGGAGAGAGGGGGCTGATCTCTGGAGTTAAGTTTGGCCAAACCTACATGTAAATTGAGGAGAGAGGGGGCTGGTCGCTGAGGGAATGTTTGGCCAAACCTACATGTAAATTGAGGAGAGAGGGGGCTGGTCGCTGAGGGAATGTTTGGCCAAACCTACATGTAAAATTGAGGAGAGAGGGGGCAGGTCGCTGAGGGAATGTTTGGCCAAGCATACATTTAAATTGAGGAGAGAGAGAGGGCTGATCTCTGGGTTTAAGTTTGGCCAATCATACATGTCAATTGAGGAGAGAGAGGGCTGATCTCTGGAAGTAAGTTTGGCCAAGCCTAAATGTAAATTGAGGAGAGAGAGGGGATCGCATGGGGAAAGTTTGTTCATAAAATCTACCCCCTGCCAGGGTGATACACACACAATTCGACACGTGAAAAACTCACAAAACCACAAAGACACACAAATACACATGCACGCACACACACTAATTTAACATTCATAGACCCCCTTCCAAAACTCCCTCTTCCAAACTCTCTCCATAAATTTGCAACAGCCCATCGATCATGCTGCTAAACAGAACTATTTGGCTGGCTTTTGTCTCAGCACCTGCTCTAGTCTGGCAGGGTCCAGTGGGGACGAGGAAGGAGAGAGGATACATTTTCAATTGTCTATTTATTTCACTGTTTTTAGGCACCGTGATGCTGTACGGCGGCAACCAGACAGCTCCAGCGAGCTAGGACACGCCAGACCAGCCAGCCAGCCCTCCGAACTCAATAAAAACACATTCACTTAATTGCCCACTAATAAAGGGAAAATCAAATCCAACTGATTTGATTGCAGAGATGGAGGTATAAATCCATTCGAAACAAAAGGAGGGGAGCAGAAAATAACTCAGATTCTGAGCGCGGTGGGAGAAACCCAAGAAAAGTAAACTACAAAAACTGCAGAAAGGGTCAGATCGGTAAAGAGGTTCGGTAAAGAGGTTGAACCTCTCTCCTGCAGTATGAGGGGCTGATGCATGAGAGGCTGATGTATGAGGGGCTGATGTATGAGGGGTTGATGTATGAGGGGTTGATGTATTAGAGGCTGATGTAAGAGGGGCTGATGTATGAGGGGCTGATGTATTAGAGGCTGATGTATGAGAGGCTGATGTATGAGAGGCTGATGTATGAGGGGCTGATGTATGAGGGGCTGATGTATGAGGGGCTGATGTATGAGGGGCTGATGTATGAGGGGCTGATGCATGAGGGGCTGATGTATGAGGGGCTGATGTATGAGGGGCTGATGTATGAGGGCTGCAGTATGAGGGGCTGCAGTATGAGGGCTGATGTATGAGAGGCTGATGTATGAGGGGCTGATGTATGAGGGCTGCAGTATGAGGGGCTGCAGTATGAGGGCTGATGTATGAGAGGCTGATGTATGAGAGGCTGATGTATGAGGGCTGCAGTATGAGGGGCTGATGTATGAGGGGCTGATGTATGAGGGGCTGATGTATGAGGGGCTGATGTATGAGGGCTGCAGTATGAGGGGCTGCAGTATGAGGGCTGATGTATGAGGGGCTGATGTATGAGAGGCTGATGTATGAGGGGCTGCAGTATGAGGGGCTGATGTATGAGAGGCTGATGTATGAGGGGCTGCAGTATGAGGGGCTGATATATGAGGTGCTGATGTATGAGGGCTGCAGTATGAGGGGCTGATGTATGAGAGGCTGATGTATGAGGGGCTGATGTATGAGGGGCTGCTGTATGAGGGCTGCAGTATGAGGGGCTGATGTATGAGGGGCTGATGTATGAGGGGCTGATGTATGAGAGGCTGATGTATGAGGGCTGCAGTATGAGGGGCTGATGTATGAGGGGCTGCAGTATGAGGGGCTGCTGTATAAGGGCTGCAGTATGAGGGGCTGATGTATGAGGGGCTGATGTATGAGGGGCTGATGTATGAGAGGCTGATGTATGAGGGGCTGCAGTATGAGGGGCTGCAGAAAGGGTCAGATCGGCTGATGTATGAGGGCTGCAGTATGAGGGGCTGATGTATGAGGGCTGCAGTATGAGGGGCTGCAGTATGAGGGGCTGATGTATGAGGGCTGCAGTATGAGGGGCTGATGTATGAGGGCTGCAGTATGAGAGGCTGATGTATGAGGGCTGCAGTATGAGGGGCTGATGTATGAGAGCTGCAGTATGAGAGGCTGATGTATGAGGGCTGCAGTATGAGGGGCTGATGTATGAGAGCTGCAGTATGAGAGGCTGATGTATGAGGGCTGCAGTATGAGGGGCTGATGTATGAGGGCTGCAGTATGAGGGGCTGCAGTATGAGGGGCTGATGTATGAGTTGCTGATGTATGAGGGGCTGATGTATGAGGGCTGCAGTATGAGGGGCGGATGTATGAGGGGCTGATGTATGAGGGGCTAATGTATGAGGGGCTGATGTATGAGAGCTGCAGTATGAGAGGCTGATGTATGAGGGCTGCAGTATGAGGGGCTGATGTATGAGGGCTGCAGTATGAGGGGCTGCAGTATGAGGGGCTGATGTATGAGGTGCTGATGTATGAGAGGCTGCAGTATGAGGGGCTGCAGTATGAGAGGCTGATGTATGAGGGGCTGATGTATGAGAGGCTGATGTATGAGGGGCTGCAGTATGAGGGGCTGCAGTATGAGGGGCTGATGTATGAGGTGCTGATGTATGAGAGGCTGATGTATGAGGTGCTGATGTATGAGGGGCTGATGTATGAGGGGCTGCTGTATGAGGGGCTGATGTATGAGGGGCTGATGTATGAGGTGCTGATGTATGAGAGGCTGATGTATGAGGGGCTGATGTATGAGGGGCTGATGTATGAGGGGCTGATGTATGAGGGGCTGATGTATGAGAGTCTGATGTATGAGGGGCTGATGTATGAGGGGCTGCTGTATGAGGGCTGCAGTATGAGGGGCTGATGTATGAGGGGCTGATGTATGAGGGGCTGATGTATGAGGGGCTGATGTATGAGGGCTGCAGTATGAGGGGCTGATGTATGAGGGGCTGCAGTATGAGGGGCTGCTGTATGAGGGGCTGATGTATGAGGGGCTGATGTATGAGACGCTGATGTATGAGGGGCTGCAGTATGAGGGGCTGATGTATGAGGGCTGCAGTATGAGGGGCTGATGTATGAGGGCTGCAGTATGAGGGGCTGATGTATGAGGGGCTGATGTATGAGGGCTGCAGTATGAGGGGCGGATGTATGAGGGGCTGATGTATGAGGGGCTAATGTATGAGGGGCTGATGTATGAGAGCTGCAGTATGAGAGGCTGATGTATGAGGGCTGCAGTATGAGGGGCTGCAGTATGAGAGGCTGATGTATCAGGGGCTGATGTATGAGAGGCTGATGTATGAGGGGCTGATGAATGAGGGGCTGATGAATGAGAGCTGCAGTATGAGGGGCTGCAGTATGAGAGGCTGATGTATGAGGGGCTGATGTATGAGAGGCTGATGTATGAGGGGCTGATGTATTAGAGGCTGATGTATGAGGGGCTGCAGTATGAGGGGCTGATGTATGAGGAGCTGATGTATGAGGGGCTGATGTATGAGGGGCTGCTATATGAGGGGCTGCAGTATGAGGGCTGATGTATGAGGGCTGCAGTTTGAGGGCTGCAGTATGAGAGGTGGGTGGGGTGAGGGGCAGATGTATGAGGGCTGCAGTATGAGAGGCTGATGTATGAGGGGCTGATGTATGAGGGGCTGCAGTATGAGAGGTGGGTGGGGTGAGGGGCTGATGTATGAGGGCTGCAGTATGAGGGGCTGATGTATGAGGTGCTGATGTATGAGAGGCTGCAGTATGAGGGCTGATGTATGAGGGGCTGATGTATGAGGGCTGATGTATTAGAGGCTGATGTATTAGAGGCTGATGTATGAGGGGCTGCAGTATGAGAGGCTGATGTATGAGGGGCTGATGTATGAGGGGCTGATGAATGAGGGGCTGATGTATTAGAGGCTGATGTATGAGGGGCTGCAGTATGAGGGGCTGCAGTATGAGGGGCTGATGTATGAGAGCTGCAGTATGAGGGGCTGCAGTGTGAGGGGCTGATGTATGAGGGCTGCAGTATGAGGGGCTGCAGTATGAGAGGCTGATGTATCAGGGGCTGATGTATGAGAGGCTGATGTATGAGGGGCTGATGAATGAGGGGCTGATGAATGAGAGCTGCAGTATGAGGGGCTGCAGTATGAGAGGCTGATGTATGAGGGGCTGATGTATGAGAGGCTGATGTATGAGGGGCTGATGTATTAGAGGCTGATGTATGAGGGGCTGCAGTATGAGGGGCTGATGTATGAGGAGCTGATGTATGAGGGGCTGATGTATGAGGGGCTGCTATATGAGGGGCTGCAGTATGAGGGGCTGATGTATGAGGGCTGCAGTTTGAGGGCTGCAGTATGAGAGGTGGGTGGGGTGAGGGGCTGATGTATGAGGGCTGCAGTATGAGAGGCTGATGTATGAGGGGCTGATGTATGAGGGGCTGCAGTATGAGAGGTGGGTGGGGTGAGGGGCTGATGTATGAGGGCTGCAGTATGAGGGGCTGATGTATGAGGTGCTGATGTATGAGAGGCTGCAGTATGAGGGGCTGATGTATGAGGGGCTGATGTATGAGGGGCTGATGTATTAGAGGCTGATGTATTAGAGGCTGATGTATGAGGGGCTGCAGTATGAGAGGCTGATGTATGAGGGGCTGATGTATGAGGGGCTGATGAATGAGGGGCTGATGTATTAGAGGCTGATGTATGAGGGGCTGCAGTATGAGGGGCTGCAGTATGAGGGGCTGATGTATGAGAGCTGCAGTATGAGGGGCTGCAGTGTGAGGGGCTGATGTATGAGGGGCTGATGTATGAGGGCTGCAGTATGAGAGGTGGGTGGGGTGAGGGGCTGATGTATGAGGGCTGCAGTATGATGGGCTGCAGTATGAGGGCTGCAGTATGAGGGCTGCAGTATGAGGGGCTGATGTATGAGGGCTGCAGTATGAGGGCTGCTGTATGAGAGGTGGGTGGGGTGAGAGGCTGCAGTATGAGGGGCTGCAGTATGAGAGGCTGATGTATGAGGGGCTGATGTATTAGAGGCTGATGTATGAGGGGCTGATGAATGAGGGGCTGATGTATGAGGGGCTGATGTATGAGAGGCTGATGTATGAGGGGCTGATGTATGAGGGGCTGCTGTATGAGGGGCTGCTGTATGAGGGGCTGATGTATGAGGGGCTGCAGTATGAGGGGCTGATGTATGAGAGGCTGATGTATGAGGGGCTGCTGTATGAGGGGCTGCTGTATGAGGGGCTGCAGTATGAGGGGCTGATGTATGAGGGCTGCAGTATGAGGGCTGCAGTATGAGAGGTGGGTGGGATGAGGGGCTGATGTATGAGGGCTGCAGTATGAGAGGCTGATGTATGAGGGGCTGATGTATGAGGGGCTGCAGTATGAGAGGTGGGTGGGGTGAGGGGCTGATGTATGAGGGCTGCAGTATGAGGGGCTGATGTATGAGGTGCTGATGTATGAGAGGCTGCAGTATGAGGGGCTGCAGTATGAGAGGCTGATGTATGAGGGGCTGATGTATGAGGGGCTGATGTATGAGGGGCTGATGTATGAGGGGTTGATGTATGAGGGGCTGATGTATGATGGGCTGCAGTATGAGGGCTGCAGTATGAGAGGTGGGTGGGGTGAGGGGCTGATGTATGAGGGACTGCAGTATGAGGGCTGCAGTATGAGGGGCTGCAGTATGAGGGCTGCAGTATGAGGGGCTGATGTATGAGGGCTGCAGTATGATGGGCTGCAGTATGAGAGCTGCAGTATGAGAGGTGGGTGGGGTGAGAGGCTGATGTATGAGGGACTGCAGTATGAGGGCTGCTGTATGAGGGGCTGCAGTATGAGGGCTGCAGTATGAGGGCTGCTGTATGAGGGGCTGATGTATGAGGGCTGCAGTATGAGGGCTGCTGTATGAGGGGCTGATGTATGAGGGGCTGCAGTATGAGAGGTGGGTGGGGTGAGAGGCTGATGTATGAGGGGTGGGTGGATTGAGGGACAGGTTTTTCAGTGTGTGGCATACAACCTGTGTAACTAGTTTGACAGACCAATCATTCTACAGAGCAACATAGAAAATCCCATGTTTGTTTCCTCCATTTATCTCTTCCTGTGCTGACTAGTCTGTTCACCTGTGGTGGGCAGGTGAAGCCAGGCCGATGGGCATTCTGAGGGCGGAACCCAGCATAACGATGAGATCTCCGTTGGTTGGTCGGTGGGATGCCCTGGTGGGAAGGGGGAGGGGCCTGCTGGCGGGGGGTGGCCTTGCTCACCTGAGGCAGGTCTGTGATTGGACAGGGAAGACACAATGGGAGAGAAGATGATAAGAGCATTGCCAACAAAACTTCAGAGACATGAAAAACCAGAGCTATTCATTTAGAAATATATACATGAATAGACACGGGGCTCTGGTTTCAACCAGGACAATAAGAAATTAAAGAAGAAGAAGAAGAAGGAGAAGAAGATGGAGAAGCAGACAGAGAAGGAGAAGAAGAAGAAGGAGAAGGAGAAAGAAGGAGAAGAAGGAGAAGGAGAAGCAGAAGGAGAAGAAGAAGAAGAAGAAGAAGAAGGAGAAGGAGAAGAAGGAGAAGGAGAAGGAGAAGGAGAAGAAGGAGAAGGAGAAGCAGAAGAAGAAGGAGAAGCAGAAGAAGAAGGAGAAGAAGAAGAAGGAGAAGGAGAAGGAGAAGAAGGAGAAGGAGAAGGAGAAGAAGAAGAAGGAGAAGGAGAAGGAGAAGAAGGAGAAGGAGAAGGAGAAGGAGAAGCAGAAGGAGAAGGAGAAGGAGAAGAAGAAGAAGAAGAAGAAGAAGGAGAAGAAGGAGAAGGAGAAGGAGAAGGAGAAGAAGGAGAAGGAGAAGGAGAAGGAGAAGGAGAAGAAGAAGAAGGAGAAGGAGAAGAAGGAGAAGGAGAAGGAGAAGAAGAAGGAGAGGAGAAGGAGAAGAAGAAGAAGAAGAAGGAGAAGAAGAAGAAGGAGAAGGAGAAGGAGAAGGAGAAGAAGGAGAAGGAGAAGGAGAAGGAGAAGGAGAAGGAGAAGGAGAAGCAGAAGGAGAAGGAGAAGGAGAAGGAGAAGAAGGAGAAGGAGAAGGAGAAGGAGAAGGAGAAGAAGAAGAAGAAGGAGAAGGAGAAGGAGAAGGAGAAGAAGGAGAAGGAGAAGGAGAAGGAGAAGAAGAGGGAGAAGGAGAAGGAGAAGGAGAAGCAGAAGGAGAAGGAGAAGGAGAAGGAGAAGAAGAAGAAGAAGAAGAAGAAGAAGAAGGAGAAGGAGAAGAAGGAGAAGGAGAAGGAGAAGGAGAAGGAAGAAGGAGAAGGAGAAGGAGAAGGAGAAGGAGAAGGAGAAGAAGAAGAAGGAGAAGGAGAAGGAGAAGAAGAAGAAGGAGAAGGAGAAGATGGAGAATAAGAAGAAGAGGGAGAGGGAGAAGGAGAAGGAGAAGAAGGAGACAAAGAAGAAGAAGCAGAAGAAGGCTGGAGGATGATGAGGAAGATGAAGATAATGTTGGCCCTGGTCTTACCATTGGCGGCCGTGCTGGTGGCAAAAGCTGCGGCAATGTTGGCAATGGTGGGGGCTGCAGGGACCACGGGGAACGTCTGCCTCCTCTCTGGACCCTCCTGGGGGCTGCGGAGGGGCCTGGCTTTCTGGAGAAGGGGGGCAGCTGCTCTCCTCACGCTCTCGTTGGCACTGCCAACCCACGCGCTGGCACCATCTGTACCTTAGAGAGAGAGAGAGAGAGAGAGAGAATACCTGACCACTGTGACTGACCCAAAATTAAGGAAAGCTTTGACTATGTACAAAGCTTTGCTATTGAGAAAGGCCGCTGTAGGCAGACATGGCTCTCAAGAGGAGACAGGCTATGTGCTCACTACCCACAAAATTAGGTGGAAACTGAGCTGCACTTCCTAACCTCCTGCCCAATGTATGACCATATTAGAGAGACATATTTCCCTCAGATTACACAGATCCACAAAGAATTCGAAAACAAATCCAATTTTGAAAAACTCCCACATCTACTGGGTGAAATTCCACAGTGTGCCATCAGAGCAGCAAGATTTGTGACCTGTTGCCACGAGAAAAGGTCAACCAGTGAAGAACAAACACCATTGTAAATACAACCCATATTTATGCTTATTTATTTTATCTTGTGTCCTTTAACCATTTGTACATTGTAAAAACACTGTATATATATAATGACATTTGTAATGTCTTTATTGTTGTTGAAACTTCTGTATGTGTAATGTTTAATGTTAATTTTTTTATTGTTTTTCACTTTATATATACACTTTATATAATATCTACCTCACTTTTTTTTTCAATGTTAACACACGTTCCCCATGCCAATAAAGCCCTTGAATTGAATTGAATTGAGAGAGAGAGAGAGAGAGAGAGAGAGAGAGAGAACATAACACTTTATATGGTAACACTAGAGTGAAATCACAGCGTTGATACTGAATTGATACTGCTGAGAAATAGTTCAATCAGAGTCCACAGAATGGATCTAAAAAGACATCCTAATTTCTCATTATTTACCTGCATACACACAGTTAACCATGTGGGTGGGCAGACGAAGGATCCCCTCTTGCCACTCATACCGTACCCTGTTTCTGAAGCCATGTGAGTGGGCAGACGAAGCATCCCCTCTTGCCACTCATACCGTACCCTGTTTCTGAAGCCATGTGGGTGGGCAGACGAAGCATCCCCTCTTGCCACTCATACCGTACCCTGTTTCTAAAGCCATGTGGGTGGGCAGACGAAGGATCCCCTCTTCCCACTCGTACCGTACTCTGTTTCTGAAGCCATGTGAGTGGGCAGACGAAGCATCCCTTCTTCCCACTCATACCGTACTCTGTTTCTGAAGCCATGTGAGTGGGCAGACGAAGCATCCCTTCTTCCCACTCATACCGTACTCTGTTTCTGAAGCCATGTGAGTGGGCAGACGAAGCATCCCTTCTTCCCACTCTTACCGTACCTTGTTTCTGAAGCCATGTGAGTGGGCGGACGAAGCATCCCCTCTTCCCACTCATACCGTACCCTGTTTCTGAAGCCAACAGCAAAAAACACAACTCTCTCACACCTGCAAAAAGTCCCAAGAGAGTCACCTGGACAATCAACCTACTGGGCACGGACGTAAAGTCAACATGTATTCCACGTCGGAACAACGTAATTTAAATGAAATGACGTGGAGTCAACGTTCAATCAACCAGTGTGTGCCCCAGTGGGACAGATGTGTGGGAGGAGGACAAAGTGCTTTTGAAAACCTAAATAGGGAATGGAAAAAGGTGGGATATCGAGTCAGTTGAATGCCTCCAATTGAAAATGTGTCCTCCTCATTTAACCCAAACCCCTCTGAATAGATGTTGGAAGGTGTTTTCCAAGGCATTTCATCAGCTTAACTCACGCTGTCGCCTTCCATTCCCCCCCTTTGTATCTATAGCGATGCAACATGCATGCATTCATCTCTACGTCTACATCCCAAATGCCCCCCCCCCCCCCTTGTATCTATATCGATGCAACATGCATGCATTCATCTCTACGTCTACATCCCAAATGGCCCCCATTTCCCCCTATGGGGTAGCGCTGGTCAACATTAGTGCACTGGGAAGAAGGGAATAGGTTGCCATTTGAGACTCAGTGTGACACTGCATAATACTCACCATTTATAAAACATTCCTAACTGAGTCGTCCAGAATTCACTGGGTTTACACCTACTCGGCAGACATACAGGTGTGTGTGTGTGTGTGTGTGTGTGTGTGTGTGTGTGTGTGTGTGTGTGTGTGTGTGTGTGTGTGTGTGTGTGTGTGTGTGTGTGTGTGTGTGTGTGTGTGTGTGTGTGTGTGTGTGTGTGTGTGTGTGTGTGCGTGCGTCAATGTAGCATTAAGGGATTACCAGTCGTGACACAACAGTAGCACCAGATCAATACCCTAAGGCAACCCTTTTGGCCTCTAGATTTACCTTGACCCTTGACCCCACTGGAGGAAGAGAAAACACCAACAGCGCTGGGTGATTTTAAAAAGTCATCGTCAATCAATCAATAATATAGTCATAATAGTCTTAGTAAATTAAAGATGTACGTATTTTTTTTTTGCTATCTGTAGAAACTATGAGAGTAGAAAGGTTCAGAACTTTGGTGAAAGTTATGGTAAATAGAAAGTGGACGGTGTTCAGGCCTGTGTAGCTCAGTTTTAGAACACGGTGCTTGAAACGCCTGGGTTGTGGGTTCAATTCCCACGTTGCAGTCGGTACCTGTCAGAGACTCTGGATAAGAGTGTCTGTTAAATGTAAACGGAGGGGAGGGGCTGAGTAGAGCTGAAGGGTGCGACCAAAAAATATAACTCACGCACAATGTAGATATGTTTAGAACTTCTGTGAAACAGCACAGTTACAAAATATATAGTGCCAGTCAAACGTTTGGACACGCCTACTCATTCAAGGCTTTTTCTTTGTTTTTACTGTTTTCTACATTGTAGAATAATAGTGAAGACATCAAAACTATCAAATAACACATATGGAATCACATAGTAACCACAAAAAGTGTTCACATCTAAATATATGATATATTTGAGATTCTTCAAAGTAGCCACCCTTTGCCTTGATGAAGGTTTTGCACACGCTTGGCATTCTCTCAGCCAGCTTCATGAGGGAGTCACCTGGCATGCATTTCAATTAACAGGGGTACCTCGTTAACAGTTAATTAGTGGAATTTCTTTCCTTCTCAATGCGTTTTAGCCAATCAGTTGTGTTGTGACTAGGTAGGGGGAGTATACAGAAAATAGCCCTATTTGGTAAAAGACAAAGTCCATATTATGGCAAGAACAGCTCAAATAAGCAAAGAGAAATGACAGTCCATCATTACTTCAAGACATGAAGGTCAGTCAATCCGGAAAATTTCAAGAACTTTGAAAGTTTCTTCAAGTGCAGTCGCAAAAACTATCAAGTGCTATGATGAAACTGTCTCTCATGAGGACCGCCACAGGAAAGGAAGACCCAGAGTTACCTCTGCTGCAGAGGGTAAGTTCATTAGAGTTACCAGACTCTTACCATACCAGAAATTGCAGCCCAAATAAATGCTTCACAGAGTTCATGAAACTCCCAAGTGGCACATTGGTCTAAGGCACTGCATCTTAGTGCGGGGGCATCATTACAGTCCCTGGTTCGTATCCAGGCTGCATCACATCCAGTAGTGATTGGTATTCCCATAGGGCAGGTGCACAATTGGCCCAGCGTTGTCCAAGTTTGGCTGGTGTACGCCTTCATTGTAAATAAGAATTTGCTCTTAACTGACTTGCCTGGTTAAATATTTATACACTGCTCAAAAAGTAAAGGGACCACTAAAATAACACATCCTAGATCTGAATGAATGAAATATTCTTATTAAATACTTTTTTCTTTACATAGTTGAATGTGCTGACAAGATCACACAAAATGATCAATGGAAATCAAATGTATCAACCCATGGAGGTGTGGATTAGTGTGGAAAACCACACTACAGGCTGATCCAACTTTGATGTAATGTCCTTAAAACAAGTCCAAATGAGGCTCAGTAGTGTGTGTAGCCTCCACATGCCTGTATGACCTCCCTACAACGCCTGGGCATGCTCCTGATGAGATGGCAGATGGTCTCCTGAGGGATCTCCTCCCAGACCTGGACTAAAGCATCCGCCAACTCCTGGACAGTCTGTGGTGCAACGTGGCGTTGGTGGATGGAGCGAGACATGATGTCCCAGATGTGCCCAATTGGATTCAGGTCTGGGGAACGGGTGGGCCAGTCCATAGCATCAATGCCTTCCTCTTGCAGGAACTGCTGACACACACCAGCCACATGAGGTCTAGCATTGTCTTGCATTAGGAGGAACCCAGGGCCAACCGCACCAGCATATGGTCTCACAAGGGGCCCGAGGATCTCATCTCGGTACCTAATGGCAGTCAGGCTACCTCTGGCGAGCACATGGAGGGCTGTGCGGCCCCCAAAGAAATGTGATTGGAGGATAGCTTTGAGTGCGGGTGATCCAAACATGATCAAATCCTCTGTTCTCCTCAAACTAATTAATTAATTAATTAATGTTCAAATGTAAAGATAGCAGAAAGGCCAAACTCTTTGGCACATGACATGGAGTACAGGGAGTGGATTAGCTAATCTAATTAGATCCGCGTCTCACAAAGACAAGGCGGTTGTAACCAAAAATCTCGAATTTGGACTCATCAGACCAGATTTCCACCTGTTTAATATCCATCGCTCGTGTTTCTTGGCCCAAGCCTAATTCTTCTATTTGGTGTCTTTTAGTTGTGGTTTCTTTGCAGCAATTCAACCATAAAGGCCTGATTCACTCAGTCTCCTCTGAACAGTTGAGATGTGTCTGTTTTAAAAATATACACTGCTCAAAAAATAAAGGGAACACTTAAACAACACAATGTAACTCCAAGTCAATCACACTTCGGTGAAATCAAACTGTCCACTTAGGAAGCAACACTGATTGGCAATACATTTCACATGCTGTTGTGCAAATGGAATAGACAACAGGTGGATATTGGACCTTAATATAAAAAACACTACATCACATCTACGCTACACACAGAGGTGGATACAAAACACTACATCACATCTACTCTACACACAGAGGTGGATACAAAACACTACATCACATCTACTCTACACACAGAGGTGGATACAAAACACTACATCACATCTACTCTACACACAGAGGTGGATACAAAACACTACATCACATCTACTCTACACACAGAGGTGGATACAAAACACTACATCACATCTACGCTACACACAGAGGTGGATAAAAAACACTACATCACATCTACGCTACACACAGAGGTGGATACAAAACACTACATCACATCTACTCTACACACAGAGGTGGATACAAAACACTACATCACATCTACTCTACACACAGAGGTGGATACAAAACACTACATCACATCTACTCTACACACAGAGGTGGATACAAAACACTACATCACATCTACTCTACACACAGAGGTGGATACAAAACACTACATCACATCTACTCTACACGCAGAGGTGGATACAAAACACTACATCACATCTACTCTACACACAGAGGTGGATACAAAACACTACATCACATCTACTCTGCACACAGAGGTGGATACAAAACACTACATCACATCTACTCTACACACAGAGGTGGATACAAAACACTACATCACATCTACTCTACACGCAGAGGTGGATACAAAACACTACATCACATCTACTCTACACACAGAGGTGGATACAAAACACTACATCACATCTACTCTACACACAGAGGTGGATACAAAACACTACATCACATCTACTCTACACACAGAGGTGGATACAAAACACTACATCACATCTACTCTACACACAGAGGTGGATACAAAACACTACATCACATCTACTCTACACGCAGAGGTGGATACAAAGCACTACATCACATCTACTCTACACACAGAGGTGGATACAAAACACTACATCACATCTACTCTACACACAGAGGTGGATACAAAACACTACATCACATCTACTCTACACGCAGAGGTGGATACAAAACACTACATCACATCTACTCTACACACAGAGGTGGATACAAAACACTACATCACATCTACTCTACACACAGAGGTGTGTAGGAGGAGAATAAAAAGGATTTGTCATGGGCCCTCAGATCTTCAAAACGTTCTACAGCTGCACCACTGAGAGCATCTTGACTGGCTGCACCACTGAGAGCATCTTGACTGGCTGCACCACTGAGAGCATCTTGACTGGCTGCATCACTGAGAGCATCTTGACTGGCTGCACCACTGAGAACATCTTGACTGGCTGCACCACTGAGAGCATCTTGACTGGCTGCGTCATCGCTTGGTATGACAACTGCTTGGCATCTGACCGTAAGGCACTACAGAGGGAAGTGGGTACCGCCCAGTACAGCACAAGGGGCCAAGCTCCCTGCCATCCAGGACCTTTATACCAGGCGGCGTCAGAGGAAGGCCATAAAAAGTTTCAAAATACTCCAGCCACCTACTGCAAGTCATGGGCTGTGTCCCAATCCAGAGGCTGCTAACTGCTGCCTGCTACCTACCTGCCTACCTGCCTACCTGCATCCAAAAGCACCTATCTTAATAGGTGACTGCCATTTGGGACGGAATTCGAAGGCAGCATCACGTGACAAACCATTCACATTCCAACAAGAGCAAGACATTGTAGCTGCTGTAGCCCTGTGAACAAACTAGTGGTCGCAACTCAGTGAACGACTATCCCGGAATGGAAATATCTGACAGGAATAACAAGAACAGAAGTAACAGAATTGATTTCCTAAGTTCCAGTTAATGAATGAAGGGTCCTCCTCTCCCACATGGTGGCATGCAGGCTACAGGCAATTAGCTGACAATTCTAAAATCCTGTTTTTACTTTGTCATTATGGGAGAATGTGTATAGATTGATGAGGGGGGGGGAGAAAAAAACCGATTTAATCCATTTTAGAATAAGGTTGTAAGGTAAGAACATATGGCAAAAGTGTGTGTGTGTGTGTGTGTGTGTGTGTGTGTGTGTGTGTGTGTGTGTGTGTGTGTGTGTGTGTGTGTGTGTGTGTGTGTGTGTGTGTGTGTGTTGTGTGTGTGTGTGTGTGCGCGCGTGCGTGTGTGCGTGCGTGTGTGTGTGTGTGTGTGTGTGCGTGTGTGTGTGTGTGCATGACTGTAAGTGGTATGCAAATCATTCTGTCCCCACTGTGTCCAAGTCAAGCCTTCCCTTCCCTACCCTGACCTGAACCATCCTCTAACTCTTTACCATCCAATGTCCAACAAGTATAACTGACCATGTTGTCTACTTCTACCATTCTCAGCAACTATAAATGACTAGATTAGATATGAAACAACATTGTTTACATTGACATGTTTCAGTCCTGCTTCATCACATTTTAGATGGATGGCCTTTGGACAACAGTTGCCAGTGTTAGTATGATAGTGATAATTGGGTAGTGATGGCAGAACATATCATATTCAGTTGAAAATAGTCATAATGAAAGAAAAAAAAAAGAAGAAAATATCTCTTACCTGCTATAACCTGTTGAGTGGCTTGGGTGAACGCAGGCTGCTTGGTAGTGGTGATCTCAGGCCACTGGTCAACATCATCGGTAACAACAGTAATGTCCTGAGGTTCCGCCTCAGGTTCAGACTCCATCTTCTTGGGTCCCTTGGCCACTCTTTTACCATCCTGTCTGCCCAGCTCCCGGTCACCTTCCTGGGCCTTGAACAAGGCGCTGTAGGGTAGGTCCTGGAGAAGTGGCTCCACGTTGGTGGTCGGAGCCCGGCACGGGGCATTGGCGGGCTGCTGCAAGCCCAGTGGAGGTGCTTTCCCCTGGGGCTGGAGGGCTGGGAAGTCAGCCATTAGGTCATAAAGCTCCTGCTGGGTTGTTGATGGAGATGGAGCTCGGGCCTTGGTTGGGTCCGTAATCCTGCTGGCTGGGACCTTGGCTGGAGCAGGGGTTGCGGCTGGGACCGTAATCCTCATTGCTGGAACCTTTGCTGGGGCTGGAGTTGAAGAACGGGCTGAGGCTGTGACCTGGATTGCTGGGACCTTGGCTGGAGCTGGGACTGGGGCAGGAGTTGGGGCTTGAGCTGGAGCTGAGGCCTTGATACAGGCAGCCACTTTGCCCAGAAGGTTGAAGGGGCCAGGGATGGGGATGAGAGGTGTGGGGAGGTTGGCAGGCGGAGAGCCCTGCCACAGCCTGTCACCTTGCCATGGAGACGCGGCGCTCGGCAGAGGGGGGAAGTCGTCTTCGCTGGGGGCCAGGTCGTGGAGTAAGGGTGAGAGATCAGGGAGCAAGTCGGGAACTAAAGGGGAGAGGTCGGGGTTCAGCAGGTCGGGGTTCAGCAGGTAGGGGTTAGGTATGTCTAGAGGTTCCACCATGATGGAACTGTCCTCCCCTCTATCCTCCTGCCCTGGGATCAGGAGGCCCCTGAGGAACTTCTCAATGTCCCTCCTTTGCTCCTCCTCTGGGATCACCTAGTTTTGGAAAAATAGAACAACATGGTCATCTATAACAAATGTTTTTAGATATATATTTTTTATATATATATATATGAATAGAAACTTAAAACATATAGGGGTAGTTTATCATTTCAGATTGTCCATTTAGATTGCTTTTTTTGTCCAGCACTAGGCTTAAATGGGTCCAGGAAACCATCCCTTAGTGGCCTATCTGATGATCATAACACATTATCTCTGGGGTAGTAAAACTCTAACCTTTTCTTCCTCCTTCTCCACCTGTGTCTCCCATATGGGGTCATCGCCATGGGAACAGTCATCACACCGGACACCGTCGGGCCGCTGAGAGGAGACGGAGAGGCCACGTCGTTCTTTCTCAGTCTGTGACGTCAAAGTCTGGAACTCCCTCTCCACCATCAGAGAGATCTCGTCCAGCCTAGTCAGAGAGAGAGAGAGACGGAGAGAGAGAGGGAGCAGGAGAGGGAGAGGGAGAGAGAGAGAGAGAGAGAGGAGAGGGGGAGCAGGAGAGGGAGAGAGAGAGAGAGAGGGGGAGCAGGAGAGGGAGAGGGAGAGAGAGAGAGAGAGGGGGAGGGAGGGAGAGAGAGAGAGAGAGAGACAGAGAGAGAGGGGGAGCAGGAGAGGGAGAGAGAGAGAGAGAGAGAGAGAGAGAGGGAGAGGGAGAGGGAGAGGGGATAGCGGGAGGAGAAGAGAGAGAGAGAAGGAGAGAGGAAGCAAGAGAGAGGGGAGGCAAGAGAGAGAGAGAGAAAGCAAGAGAGAGCGATAAAGAGGGGGAGAGAGAGAAGAGAGAGAGGGGGAGGGTTGAGATGGTTCAATGATGGCCTTTCATGGATCATGAATTCTGTATGATATGTCATGATGATGATGTGGTTGATGGTGATGATGATGATGGTGGTGGTGATGATGATGATGGTGGTGGTGATGTGGATATTGTGGATGATGATGATCATTATGATGAGTCATGGCTAAATCATTCATTAAACACCTTTACATCCATGATCTATCAACATCATCAATTCAGTCATGCAATGCTATTTGCGTGCCATCGGAGCAGCTCATCCCACCCATGGTCACATAGACCAGTAGCTACACAGACAGACTCCTCCAAAAAACACAGAATCACCTATTCAGCGCTGCCAAGTCAACAAACAGCAGCCGCTAGCTAAACCAAACATGGGTAAATGATGGACATCTCTCTTCTGCCTCTGCATCTCTCCATGAATCCCTCGTTCCCTCCTTCGCACGGCAAGTCGCGGGACAGGTATTCATTTCGTATGCACCGACCCCCGATGCACCGACCCCCGATGCACCGACCCCCGATGCAGAACAGACAGTGCACCAGGGGCCCGGGCCCCTCACCTCGGCCCGTTGGATCCTGAACAGATGGCTGAGCATTAGCGTGAAGGGATGTGAGGCCAGTGACCGCGCGCGAAAGGAGGCCATCTCCTCCAGAGTGAGAAGGGAGAAAAGTGAAAAGTAACTGTTATTGGCAGAGAGGTTTGTAACTGTTTTATTGCTCTATTAACTAATGTAACACCTGGTGATGTCACCAAACAGGCCAAAGCTCCATCCCACTAAAACAGGATGGAATTTCAGGTTGTCTTTGTAATTAAACAGCTCTGAGCTACACTAAAACGGCATTATCATCATGTTCACGACTTCACAGTACTATGCCAACCCTCATAGTGTGGATATATAATGTAACATATAGACAAATCAAGTGTTTGACAGCCCTAGACCATTCAGTCACTGGCCACCCCTCAGAGCCTGGTTCCTCTCTAGGTTTCTTCCTAGGTTCTGGCCTTTCTAGGTGAGTTTTTCCTAGCCACCTGTGCTTCTACACCTGCATTGCTTGCTGTTTGGGGTTTTTAGGCTGGGTTTCTGTATAGCACTTTGTGACATCAGCTGATGTAAGTTAGAAAGGCTCTATAAATACATTTGTTTTAATTTGAACAACTCTCCTTTACATTCACATTAAGTTGTGTTTCTAAATTCACTCTGACTATCTACTCTGATTTCAGAGTACTCTTAAAATAACCTACTTAAAATGTTGACAGCAGCACAGTTACAGTCACTAATAAATAGTGACTAAAACATTCTAACCGGCTCTGCTAGTTTGAGTAAAATGGTCAGAGTGAGGTGTTCTCTCATTTTGTGTCTGGAAGTAGCGAGCAAGATAGCCAACTTCAGCCAGTTAGTTTGAGTCTTTGATAATTAATGTGAGGTCAGAACACTTGGATAAAACCTACTCATCCGCCAGAGCGTCCAGTGTGCGCTCTGAAAACGCTCCGTGAGCGAAACGCTCTGAATATATGAACCGATAATCTAACTATGCACTCTGAAACACTAGAGGCAATTTAGAAACACATCCATTGATAATAGAATACAGCTAAATGTAGTATCACTCACGACACATGGAGTTGGGCGATTCTAATAGTCCTATCCTGAAAATGTATAGGAAGATATCGACACAGTCGACTACAATTCTTGCTTGATGATTTTCAGAGTCTATAGTAGTAAATCATAATCTGACGGTGACGCGAGGGTTACCTTGGATCTGTGATTTTGATAAGCATCGGTTTCCTCCGTGTAGCAGGACACATATTGTCTCGGCCTTCGCAGTGGATGTTTTGAGGCCTCACCGGGTCCTCTTCTGCGCGCCCGTCCGGAGTCGGTGGGATGTCCTGATCCGGTGGATGTTCGTTAGCTGGGGCCATGCTGTCCTTCTCCATGTGTGACCATATTCCAAATCCAGCTTTCTTCGAGTCTCTCCATATTTTGGCACAGACTCGGTCAAAGTCATCCTCCGGTACACTTGGATGGATCCAAAGGGAGCGAGGAAACGGTCCCACGGTGCTCCAAGACCGCTTCAAAGCTGTCCGGCGCGGCCTGAAAGGATCATCCGGTATCATTTGCCTTGATATTTGGGCAATCAAATGATTATTTTCCGATAAGCATCCTGCCAGATCCATAGGATTAATGATGGACGTTTTGATTGGAATGTTTTCCGTTTGAATTTGAATGGCAATAAAAAATAACAAAAGCATAACTGCAACCATGGTGACATAATTGTTGCTTCTAAAAGAACGTTACTTGCGCACATTCGGAGATTGGAATTTCAATAACAAAACAAATTCAAGGCCGACTGAAAATATAAAATAATATTATTCAAAGTAATATTGACAGTCATAATTTGGGGATGGTGTTTAGCTTAATATGAAATGTTTGGACCACGCAACCTTAATCAGATAATGTGCTGCTTTTGTAATTGGCGTCTTCAGAGTATGAAGCATAAATATAATCTTTTTCAACAAAATAGCCTATATAAACAACATAAAATATAATGTCAAATTTGTAAAAAAAATACAATTAAAAACGGTTTTGTTTTTCTTGCTTGAATAGCTGTTACTTCAAAACCAACCTGGACAGTATTCTGTTGATTATGTCTTTCGTTGTTGATCTGTGTCAACACAAGACCATATTTGCATTCCCTGGTGTGGTAGAGAAAGTATATATTCTGACGTTACGCCCTTTACAACCAAGAAACACGAGTAAATGAGCTAACATATCGGCCTACAAGAAAAATGCTCCGCAACTCTTGAATGGGAAGGAAAATAATTATTATAATATCCAAGGTTTTTCTGAACAGAGTGGGATAAATTATACTTTTTCTAGACTATTATCACGTTCATATTATCAATGAGGTTGAAACGTTGTGTGACCACTTTTTCAATGGTGAATTGATTGTCATTGAGAAAAACAGAATGCGCAAGCTAATGTATTTCTTTCGCAAACATCTTTCCTGAATTTAACAGTCATCCGAGATAATTTTGTTATTCAACAATATCTGTGATCTGATTACATTATTTTGGCTGGTAACGTATCAGATTACATTGACCTATTTTTATAATCGGACTACATGTGATCAGTGACTCCCCAGCCTTTTCACTCTTAGTCATAGCTTTTTCTAATTGATCCTAACCACACACCTTGTTCGTATACATGCACCCTTCTATGGCTTTTTCAATAGGGCCTAACCACACACCTTGTCCATATCCATGCGCCTACTGTAGCCTTTTTCAATAGGGCCTAACCACACACCTTGTCCGTATCTATGCACCTACTGTAGCCTTTTCAATAGGGCCTAACCACACACCTTGTCCATATCCAGGCGCCTACTGTAGCCTTTTTCAATAGGGCCTAACCACACACCTTGTCCGTATCTATGCACCTACTGTAGCCTTTTCAATAGGGCCTAACCACACACCTTGTCCGTATACATGCGCCTACTGTAGCCTTTTTCAATAGGGCCTAACCACACACCTTGTCCGTATCTATGCACCTACTGTAGCCTTTTCAATAGGGCCTAACCACACACCTTGTCCGTATCTATGCACCTACTGTAGCCTTTTCAATAGGGCCTAACCACACACCTTGTCTTTATCCATGCGCCTACTGTAGCCTTTTCAATAGGGCCTAACCACTCACCTTGTCCTTATCCATGCGCCTACTGTAGCCTTTTCAATAGGGCCTAACCACACACCTTGTCCGTATCTATGCACCTACTGTAGCCTTTTTCAATAGGGCCTAACCACACACCTTGTCCGTATCTATGCACCTACTGTAGCCTTTTCAATAGGGCCTAACCACACACCTTGTCCGTATCTATGCACCTACTGTAGCCTTTTCAATAGGGCCAACATTGTCCGTACAACCACCCGCATATCTGTAGCCTACTATGCTATTATTACTCTCAATCCCAATGCTATTATAATATAGCATTTTATCCCGATATAGGCCTCTGCCTCATTCTATGGCTTTGAGTAGTTATAGCTCCACGTGTCAATAGATTCAGTGGGAAGTGGAAGGGGACATGCTGGCACGAATGTGTAATTCATTTTAATGTAGTTGATGGACTGTTCATTATTTAGTGTTTTTGTGTTTAGTATATGTTTTTATTCCGGGTTGAAGGCCAAGACTACATTGCATTATATACTCAACGAGTTTCTACACAAAACGCATTAGGGAAAACAAATTACTGGTTATATGCAGAGATGGAATTGACATTCACATTTATTGGTGATGGTTTCAGAGTCTTAGGCATCCATTTCACATTTAGTGAGTAGGAACTGAACCTCTACTGTTTAACAGCCAGCCAGGGAAATGATAGACCTACATCCATGACAGTATCCCTGCTGTATAGGTTTATATATAAATTCATTATTTATCAGAGGATGTTATGTATTACTGACAGGTGCAAGAGCTGTGTGGGGAGATATAGTGTGTAAATATAGCCTTCGAGGTGTGAAAGGAGGTTGTGGAATAGTCTGATTACCAGTCAATTTAACTATCATTCCACTCCTTGCCACTGGCCTTTCGGGTAATATTCAAATATTAACATGACGTCATCAACGATCTCCAGGATATCAGAGAATTTGATCCTGATTCGATAACCCTCACAGCTATCCTCCAATCACTACGTTTATGCAAATTAGACATATTCAAAAAAACGTTTTAAACCATTTCATAAAGTGTATTGTAAACATTCCAGCATTGGGTATTCTGACATAATACATTTGATTGTAACGTAAACATTGTGCGCAGGGAGAATATAGGATTCCTCTATATATAGATTATTATTTTTTACCACCAGGCAATGCGATCACATCACACCAGAGAAACTCTGGCGATTTGAACTTTACCGCTACTTCTTTATGAACGCTGCAAACCTGTGTTACAACCAGCAAGCACAAGCAAGGTGTTTCTTTCCGAATATATTCATCATTGTTTTATTAATCAGTGACCAAACTATATCGCTACTTCTGGGAGACTCGCAGGACTAGGATACTGTTTCAATGGTCATAAGAGGAATAGAGAGAAGATAGAATAGAGAGAGAGGCCAGCGGAGATAACATGCATTTCGCAAGAAGGGTACAGTAATGACATGTGTAATTTAGACGTTACTTCATAGGCTGGGCTATTAATTAAACAATTCTTATGCTAGCCTATTATAGTTCAATTAGGCAACCGCCACCTGTGCAAGCAAGAGACCAAACACATGTTTTGTCTGAGGCACCACAGAACAAACTGCTTGCTAATCCTTTAACGCTTATCAAGTGTAATTACGCTGTGTGTCCGGCAGCTCACAACAGCAGGCCTTTTCAGTAGGACGGACGTCGAATTTGGAATCATGATTAGGATCTCATTTCCTAAATTGAAATATTAGGCCTATGGGGACACCTGTACATTTGGTAGAAAAGCACGAGTGATCAATGTAGCCTTTTATAGTCTAGACTTTTAGGGTGTATGCGAGTTCGCTTATTCTCTCTGTCCATTCAGAAAGTTGTCCAAAGCAGCCTGTCTAGACTCCACATGTTAGTAACAGAGGAACATATTTGTTGATTGCTGTTCTTAAACTCAAACTCTATATTGCGCCACATTTTCACGCACACCCCATCATTTTTCCCTAAAGTTGTCATGGAAACAATTCATGATGTATCCAACAACAATCAGCAGCTGTGCCGTAAATCCGTCTGCCATGTTGAGCGTTGAGTTTGCCCGAAAGGACAGCCTCTTTCGCAAATGACAAGAGTGGCAAGGAGTATAATGTTACCATCATAATCAAACAATATTTTCACTTATATTTTATAAATGCTGGCCATAATGCATTCAGTACTTTGGCATGCCAACATCCCCAGTGAATTCAGAATGAGAGGAAACATGTTGAGTTAGTCCACATCTCTGGATTACTGTGAAGAGAAATTCTTCTTTCCCAGATCAGAGCGCGCGCACACACGAGAGGGAGAGCGAGAGAGAGAGAGAGAGAGAGAGAGAGAGAGAGAGAGAGAGAGAGACAGACAGACAGACAGAGAGAGAGACAGACAGAGAGACAGACAGAGAGAGAGACAGACAGAGGAGAGAGAGAGAGAGAGAGACAGAGAGAGAGACAGACAGAGAGAGAGACAGGGGGAGAGAGAGAGAGAGACAGAGAGAGACAGACAGAGAGAGACAGACAGAGGGAGAGAGACAGCAGGGAGAGAGAGAGAGAGACAGACAGAGAGAGAGACAGAGAGAGAGACAGAGGGAGAGACAGAGGGAGAGAGAGAGAGAGAGAGAGATAGAGAGAGAGAGAGAGTGAGAGGGAGAGAGAGAGACAGAGGGAGAGAGAGAGAGAGAGACAGGAGAGAGAGAGACAGAGAGAGAGAGAGAGAGAGAGAGAGAGAGAGAGAGAGACAGAGAGAGACAGACAGAGAGAGAGACAGAGGGAGAGAGAGAGACAGAGAGAGAGAGACAGAGGGAGAGAGAGAGACAGAGGGGGAGAGAGAGAGACAGAGGGAGAGAGAGACAGAGAGACAGAGGGAGAGAGAGAGACAGAGAGACAGAGGGGAGAGAGAGAGACAGAGGGAGAGAGAGAGACAGAGAGAGAGAGAGAGAGACAGAGGGAGAGAGAGAGAGACAGAGAGACAGAGGGAGAGAGAGAGAGAGACAGAGAGACAGAGGGAGAGAGAGACAGAGAGAGAGAGATTGGGGGAGAGAGAGAGAGAGAGAGAGAGAGACAGAGGGATGGATAGGGAGACAGAGGGAGAGAGAGAGAGGGGGAGGGGTGAGAGTGAGAGAGAGAGAGGGGGAGGGGGTGCAGAGTGAGACAGGGGGAGGGGGGTGCAGAGGGAGAGAGAGAGGGGGGGGGGGTGCAGAGGAGAGTGAGAGAGGGGGGAGGGTGCAGGTGAGAGGGAGAGAGGGGGGGGTGCAGAGGGAGAGTGAGAGAGAGGGGAGGGGGTGCAGAGGGAGGGGAGGGAGAGAGAGTGAGGGAGAGGGGGGGGTGCAGAGGGAGAGTGAGAGAGGGGGGAGGGGTGCAGAGGGAGAGTGAGAGAGAGAGGGGAGGGGGTGCAGAGGGAGAGTGAGAGAGAGGGGGGGTGCAGAGGGGAGTGAGAGAGAGAGGGGAGGGGGGTGCAGAGGGAGAGTGAGAGAGAGAGGGGGGGGTGCAGAGGGAGAGTGAGAGAGAGAGGGAGGGGTGCAGAGGGAGAGTGAGAGAGAGAGGGAGGGGGTGCAGAGGGAGAGTGAGAGAGGGGGGGGGTGCAGAGGGAGAGTGAGAGAGGGGAGGGGGTGCAGAGGGGAGAGAGAGAGAGAGGGGAGGGGGTGCAGAGGGAGAGTGAGAGAGAGGGGAGGGGGAGGGGTGCAGAGGGAGAGTGAGAGAGGGGAGGGGGGTGCAGAGGGGGTGAGAGAGGGGGGAGGGGGGTGCAGAGAGAGTGAGAGAGAGAGGGGGAGGGGGTGCAGAGGGAGAGTGAGAGAGAGAGGGGGGGGGTGCAGAGGGAGAGTGAGAGGGGGGGGGGTGCAGAGGGAGAGTGAGAGAGAGAGGTGGGAGGGGGTGCAGAGGGAGAGTGAGAGAGAGGGGGGGGGGTGCAGAGGGAGAGAGAGAGAGGGGGGGTGCAGAGGGGGTGAGAGAGGGGGGGGTGAGTGAGAGAGAGGGGGGGGGTGCAGAGGGAGAGTGAGAGAGAGGGAGGGGTGCAGAGGGAGAGTGAGAGAGAGGGGGGGGGTGCAGAGGGAGAGTGAGAGGGGGAGGGGTGCAGAGGGGAGAGGGGGGGTGCAGAGGGAGAGTGAGAGAGAGAGGGGGAGGGAGGTGCAGAGGGAGGGGGTGAGTGAGAGAGAGAGGGGAGGGGGTGCAGAGGGAGAGTGAGAGAGAGGGGGAGGGGTGCAGAGGGAGAGTGAGAGAGAGAGGGGGGGGTGCAGAGGGAGAGTGAGAGAGAGAGGGGGAGGGGTGCAGAGGGAGAGTGAGAGAGAGAGAGGGGAGGGGGGTGCAGAGGGAGAGTGAGAGAGAGGGGAGGGGGTGCAGAGGGAGAGTGAGAGAGAGAGGGGAGGGGTGCAGAGGGAGAGTGAGAGAGAGAGGGGAGGGGGGTGCAGAGGGAGAGTGAGAGAGAGAGGGGAGGGGGTGCAGAGGGAGAGAGAGAGAGAGGGGAGGGGGGTGCAGGGAGGGGGAGGGGTGCAGAGGGAGAGTGAGAGGAGGGGAGGGGGTGCAGAGGGAGAGTGAGAGAGAGGGAGGGGGTGCAGAGGGAGAGTGAGAGAGAGAGGGGAGGGGGTGCAGAGGAGAGTGAGGAGAGAGGGAGGGGGGTGCAGGGAGAGTGAGAGAGAGGGAGGGGGTGCAGAGGGAGAGTGAGAGAGAGGGAGGGGGTGCAGAGGGAGAGTGAGAGAGAGAGGGGAGGGGGTGCAGAGGGAGAGTGAGAGAGAGAGAGGGGGAGGGGGTGCAGAGGGAGAGTGAGAGAGAGAGGGGGAGGGGGTGCAGAGGGAGAGTGAGAGGGGGAGGGGTGCAGAGGGAGAGTGAGAGAGAGGGGAGGGGTGCAGAGGGAGAGAGGGGGAGGGGTGCAGAGGGAGAGTGAGAGAGAGAGGGGGGGGGGTGCAGAGGGAGGAGTGAGAGAGAGGGGAGGGGGTGCAGAGGGAGAGTGAGAGCAGAGGGAGGGGGTGCAGAGGGAGAGTGAGAGAGAGGGAGGGGGTGCAGAGGGAGAGTGAGAGAGAGGGGGGTGCAGAGAGGGAGGGGTGCAGAGGGAGAGTGAGAGGGGAGGGTGCAGAGTGAGCAGAGGGGAGGGGTGCAGAGAGAGAGGGGGGAGGGGGTGCAGAGGGAGAGTGAGAGAGAGAGGGGGGGGAGGGGGGTGCAGAGGGAGAGTGAGAGAGAGGGGAGGGGGTGCAGAGGGAGAGTGAGAGAGAGAGGGGAGGGGGGTGCAGAGGGGAGTGAGAGAGAGAGGGGGAGGGGTGCAGAGGGAGAGGAGAGAGGGGGGGGTGCAGAGGGGGTGCAGAGTGAGAGAGGGGAGGGGGTGCAGGGGAGAGAGAGAGGGTGCAGAGGGAGATTGAGAGTGGGAGCAGGTCTGCAGTCTGACTCTTGGCGTAAGAACCACAGATAGAGACAGTACTTGTTTTAATGTACGCTTTAGGAAGGCAGCGATAGCCTAGTCTACTGGAAATAAACTATCTATTCATTTCTCACATCATCAAAATGATTCTGAATATCTTGTGGGTGGGGAACTTTTTAAAAGGAACAGTTTTGGTGGATTTGGACAACCTATAGTCTTATCCGTTATTCTACGGCGTTCCTGAATTCAACGGACCTGTTAAATGTGGATTATCGACATTGGTGATGATGCCTCTTGTTAACTGGGAATAGATAAGAAGCCCATCAACACCAGTACTTGTCCCGTAGGGAAAAAGACAAAATAAAGGATCTCTCGCTTTTATTCATCCTCTCGAATCGAATCTAACATTTTGAGTAGAAGAGGGATTTGTTGTTTCTCGTGGTGGATAAGGCGCCACTTTTTTCTTCGTCTGGCCTGAGTGGGCTCTGGCTTTTAATCTCCTCCTCCTCAGTGTGAGAATCCTTCTCCGGTGAGATTCTGCTAACCCCGCGGTCCGCATGACATGGTTCAGTCCTGTTGCCGGTGCCGAGCCTCGATGCATTGGGATTTCTCTCAGTGCCGACACCACCACCACCAAGTGAATCCTATTTCTAAACCCGTCTAATAAAACGTGCCTGCTGCCCCCGAAGAAACAAAACACACACCTGCCATGACCGCCTCTTCGAACTGGGACGGAACCGGACACATTACCGGGCATGTTCGTAGGACAGAATGCAGATGTATTAGCAGGCATACCAGGACCGGGCCAAGGAAAGCGGAGGGAATAGGGATTTTTGCGTTAATGAAGGCAGGAGTAGCAGCGCACCATTGGAACCGGGTTCTGTCCTTGTTTATGGGGCTACTGGCAGCCTCAGCCTCGGTTAACGGTACTGAGGGTAAGTTTCCCTCCTTTAACTGCTGCTGCTGTTGCTGCTGCACTGTGTTGAATATTGAATGAATGATGGAAGAGGAGACGCAATGTTATTCCCGCTCACTACCGGAATACCAAATGACCAATTTAGATGGTAGTGAATGTCCCTTTTCATTCCAAGGGGGGAAAGTTAATGTGGGTGTGGGTGGATGACCGTGTTTTCTGACACAGTGGAATGCTGAGCACAGCTCTCTCTCTCTCTCTCTCTCTCGTGGTTTCTCCCTCGGTGTTCTGTGGACACGAGCAGCATTGCATTTCATAATCGAATTGTGTGTTTTCACGGAAAGAAGGGATAGGAGGAATGGCGGTCGAAAAGATAAAAGCCTCTTATACTGTCAGACAGAATGGAGTGTTTCTCGGCGCTGCTGGGCTTCATTCGGTGGCGACAGGCTACACCGTTTGTAGCGCTGCTAGAGACGCCAGTGAATCGATAAAGTGGTCGCGGGAGAGCGTGTCCGAACATCTGTATGTCATGATGTAATTATGTGTATTGAGTATTTCTCATCATTATTTTATTTTAGCAATCTCATGGATAGTATTACTTCGCCTACAAGTGGGGGGTTTTAATCTCAGATTTGCCTTTTAACGCTCTCCGCGACGAAAAGCCAAGGGGTTCTTGTCCCTGAGCTGTCCACGGGTCCCGATTCTATCAGAAAACTTCAGACTTTATCGTTTAAGTACGAAATCAGGACATACGTGTGTGTGTGTGCGTGCGTGTGCGCGTGTGTCTGTTGGGGGGGGGGTCGCATTTGAGCAATTACATTTGGTATGGATTTGGTATGGATTTATAACTACGATATGCATGTTGAAATAAATGTGCAGTTGGCATATAGGGTTTTACAGTCCTTCCAACTACACCTCGGCATTCAAACACATTAGTTTCTGCATCTGGTGACATTTTGTCAGGTGTGCAATGTTTAGCCCATTTTCTGTTGTTCCGGCGTTGTGTCTGAAAGTGGGCAGCTGCAATAGACATTGTAAATGGAACCAGGTTTTTTTTGGGGGGGGGGGGGCAAAGTGACAACCCCCGGGTTTTATCACGGTCTTGCTTGACATCATGACAATGTGGATACTGGAACTATTTTAGAGGGAGCCAAGGATCCCATAGGATGAAGTTCAGACGGTCCGTTCGATATCAGTTTTTATCCCAAACGGTACCGTATATATTATCTATAATGTTCAGGGCTCTGGTCAAAAAGGAGTGCACTATCGAGGATATAGTGCTATTTTGGGGATGCACACACAGTCACATGCTCCACAGTGGGTGGTTATACAACGCGTCTTATAACACAATAATTAATGCATTGCAAGGCCGTTTTAGCGTCGTCATCAATAAATCCGCTTTTAAATGTTTTTTTTTATGCATTGCGTCATCATAAATGTTGCTTTGCCATATACGTCGCTCCAGTCTAAAGAGGAGAGACCAAGGGACATGCACTGACCTCAGTTCATGTCGAGGATTGGATTTAAACATTCGCCTAATTTAACACCATGGATCCAGTTGCCCAACACTACCAATTATTGCCCAATGGTTCTGTGGATGTGCTCAAAATGGACAACGATTGGCTTGTTTCTTCGCTGTGTATCACACACTTCCTCTACATCGCTCAGATCCTAGAATACGATTGATTTTGTTTATTTTATTTCAATGACTCGGATTTAGATAGCTTCCACAAACTCCCCAACGAAACACTAATTAGTCCCTATGGTCCGTCACCGTCATTGACTAACTTGCAGCAACGTGGTCTCAAGTTTCACTTCTTGATTTGACGTAATTGAATAAAACGTCGATATTTTCTACCCACTAATCCTGCGTGGTTACAGGGTTCGTCTTGCGTGGTTACAGTGTTAAAGCAGATACAACTCTAAAGTGATGCATCGGTATTCATTTTTGAGTGGTTAAGGGTTAAGTTTATGGTTACGGATATGGTTTTGGAAATTAATAAAACGAATAACAATTTCATTTAAAAAAAGTGCTTTTTCCATTTAGCATCCTCAAGTACTCTTACCTGCTTGCTAGACAGTAGTGAACTGCCTTGATGCAGTAATCTAAGGTGGCTGCTCTGGCCCTGAGCGTGGAGCCCAATACTCAGAGTAACTTTTATTTTACATTTTTTAAATTTTGGAGCTGAGCACTAATGTGTTCAGGACTGATTTCAAACGTCCAAAATCGACATGGGTTTCTAGTGACCAACTTGATAACAAAACGACTCTCCATCGATACCTTCAATTGCTGGACTCTCAACCAATGGTTTTATGTACCCAGAGAATGTGGCTTGACTATATAGTGTTGTGGATAGGTGGAGTGTCATTTTCATACAGACATGTTCTACCTCTGTGAAGAGCAAAACAAGTAATGACAAACACACCCCCTATCCCCACGCCGCCATTTCCAAAAGCATGTCCAATAACGTCGGCTCAATTGTGTCATACTGGCCTTCAAAGCTCTTCAGAACGGATATTCTAAAATAAGCATCTGTGTGTCATGACTATCACCCCCCACCCCCACAACCCGTGTAGTGTTGCCAGCCACCAGCAGCAGTTACCCTGTCCTCCCATTGAGCGGCACAGAGTCTAACTCTCTCCTCACACTATACCGACTAGTAGATCTCTACTTTCCACATCATAGAGTCTAACTCTCTCCATACATCATAGAGTCTAACTCTCTCCATACATCACAGAGTCTAACTCTCTCCATACATCACAGAGTCTAACTCTCTCCATACATCACAGAGTCTAACTCTCCATACATCACAGAGTCTAACTCTCTCCATACATCATCACAGAGTCTAACTCTCTCCATACATCACAGAGTCTAACTCAGAGTCTAACTCTTCCATCTCCAGATACTCTCTCCATCATAGAGTACATCACAAGTCTCTCTCTCCCATCACAGACATCACAGAGTCCTAACTCTCTCCATACATCACAGAGTCTAACTCTCTCCATACATCACAGAGTCTAACTCTCATACATCCATACATCACAGAGTCTAACTCTCTCCATACATCACAGAGTCTAACTCTCTCCAACATCACAGAGTTCCATACATCACAGAGTCTAACTCTCTCCATACATCACACTCTCTCCATACATCACAGAGTCTAACTCTCTCCATACATCACAGAGTCTAACTCTCTCCATACATCACAGTAATAACATCACAGAGTCTAACTCTCCATACATCCACAGAGTCTAACTCTCATATATCACATCAGAGTCTAACAGAGTCACAGAGTCTAACTCTCTCCATCACATAGTCTAACTCTCTCCATACATCACAGAGTCTAACTTCATCCATAACATACATCACAGAGTCTAACTCTCTCCATACATCATAACATAGTCTAACTCTCTCCATATATCACAGAGTCTAACTCTCTCCATACATACAGTCATCACAGAGTCTAACTATCTCCATACATCACAGAGTCTAACTCTCTCCATCATCACATAACTCCATACATCACAGAGTCTAATCCATACATCACAGAGTCTAACTCTCTCCATACATCACATCACAGAGTCTAACTCCCATCATCACAGTCTAACTCTCTCCATACATTCAGAGTCTAACTCTCTCATCACATCACAGAGTCTAACTCTCTCCCATAGTCATCCACATCACAGAGTCTAACCCTCTCCATACATCACAGAGTCTAACTCTACTCCATACTAATCATACATCACAGAGTCTAACTCTAGGATCCCATACATACATCACAGAGTCTAACTCTCTCCATACATCACAGAGTCTAACTCTCTCCATACATCACAGAGTCTAACTCTCTCCCTACTCTAACTCCATACATCACATCACAGAGTCTAACTCTCTCATCATCACATCATCATACATCACAAGTCTCCATACATCACTCTCTCCATACATCACAGAGTCTAACACTCCATACATCACAGAGTCTAACTCTCTCCATACATCACATCACAGAGTCTAACTCTCTCCATACATCACATCACAGAGTCTAACTCTCTCCATACATCACAGAGTCTAACTCTCTCCATACATCACAGAGTCTAACTTCTCCATACATCACAGAGTTCACATCACAGAGTCTAACTCTCTCATCACATCACAGAGTCTAACTCTCTCCATACATACATCACAGAGTCTAACTTCTCCATACATCACAGAGTCTTCTCTAACATCACAGAGTCTTCTTCTCCATACATCATAACATCATACATCACAGTCTAATCTCCATACATCAAGAGTCTAAGTATATCACAGAGTCTAACTCTCCTCCATACATCAGAGTCTAACTCTCTCCATACATCACATAGTCTAACTCTCTCCATATATCAGAGTCTAACTCTCTCCATACATCTCAATAGTCTAACTCTCTCCACACAGAGTCTAACTCTCTCCCATCACACTCCATACATTCTAACTCTCTCCATACATCACAGAGTCTCTCTCATACATCACAGAGTCTAACTCTCCATACATCACAGTCTAACATACATCACAGAGTCTAACTCTCTCCATACATCACAGAGTCTAACTCTCTCCATACATCACATAACAGAGTCTAACTCTCTTACATTCTAACATCATCACAGATCATCACAGAAGTCTAACTCTCTCCCATCACAGACTAATCTCTCATACATCACAGAATACATCACAGAGTCTAACTCTCTCCATTTCACATCACATTTCACATGAGTCTAACTCTCTTACATCACAGTCTAACTCTCTCCATACATCACAGAGTCTAACTCTCTCCTACATCACAGAGTCTAATCACATCACAGAGTCTAACTCTCTCCATACATCACAGAGTCTAACTCTCTCCATACATCACAGAGTCTAACTCTCTCCATACATCACAGAGTCTAACTCTCTCCATACATCACAGAGTTCACTCTCTTAAAGCAGAAACAAGTCTAACTCTCATACATCACAGAGTCTAACTCTCATACATCACATCACATCACAGAGTCTAACTCTCTCCATCTTCCATACATCACAGACATCATACATCACAGAGTCTAACTCTCTCCATACATCACAGAGTCTAACTCTCTCCATACATCACATCACAGAGTCTAACTCTCTCCATACATCACAGAGTCTAACTCTCTCCATACATCACAGAGTCTAACTCTCTCCATACATCACATCACAGAGTCTAACTCTCTCCATACATCACATCACAGAGTCTGATCATACATCACAGAGTCTAACTCTCTCCTACATCATCCATACATCACAGAGTCTAACTCTCTCCATACATCACAGACTAATCATACATCACAGAGTCTAACTCTCTCAGAGTCACTCTCTCCATACATCACAGAGTCTAACTCTCTCCATACATCACAGAGTCTAATCTCTCCAGAGAATACATACATCACTTGAGTATAACAGAGTCTAACTCTCTCCATACATCACAGAGTCTAACTCTCCATATATCCATACATCACATAGTCTAACTCTCTCCATACATCTAACTCATACATCCTAATCACAGAGTCTAACTCTCTCCATACCACAGATCACAGAGTCTAACTCTCTCATACATCACATCTAACATAGTCTAACTCTCTCCATACATCACAGAGTCTAACTCTCTCCATACATCATAACATCACAGAGTCTAACTCTCTCCATACATCACAGAGTCTAACTCCATACATCACAGTCTAACTCTCTCCATACATCTCAATAGTCTAACCTCTCCATATATCACAGAGTCTAACTCTTCCATATATCACAGAGTCTAACTCTCTCCATACATCACAGAGTCTAACTCTCTCATACATCAGTCATCTCCATACAGAGACTCTCTCCATACATAGTCTAACTCTCTCCATACATCACAGAGTCTAACTCTCTCCATACATCACAGAGTCTAACTCTCTCCAGTCTAACTCTCTCCATACATCACAGAGTCTAACTCTCTCCATACATCACAGAGTCTAACTCTCTCCATACATCACAGAGTCTAACTCTAACTCCATACATCACAGAGTCTAACTCTCTCCATACATCACATCACAGAGTCTCTCTCCATACATCACAGAGTCTAACTCTCTCCATACATCACAGAGTCTAACTCTCTCCATACATCACAGAGTCTAACTCTCTCCATATCATACATCACAGAGTCTAACTCTCTCCATACATCACAGAGTCTAACTCTCTCCATACATCACAGAGTCTAACTCTCTCCATACATCACAGAGCCTAACTCTCTCCATACATACATCACAGAGTCTAACTCTCTCCATACATCACAGAGTCTAACTCTCTCCATACATCACAGAGTCTAACTCTCTCCATACATCACAGTCTAACTCTCTCATACATCACAGAGTCTAACTCTCTCCATACATCACAGAGTCTAACTCTCATACATCCAGAGTCTAACTCTCTCCATACATCACAGAGTCTAACTCTCTCCATACATCACAGAGTCTAACTCTCTCACATACTCTCTCCATACATCACATCACAGAGTCTAACTCTCTCCATACATCACAGAGTCTAACTCTCTCCATACTCACATCACAGAGTCTAACTCTCTCCATACATCACAGAGTCTAACTCTCTCCATACATACATCCACATCACAGAGCCTAACTCTCTCCATACATCACAGAGATAATACATCACAGAGTCTAACTCTCTCCATACATCACAGAGTCTAAAATACATCACAGAGTCCATAATCTCTCCATACATACTCTCTCCATATATCACAGTCTAACTCTCTCCATACATCTCAATAGTCTAACTCTCTCCATATATCACAGAGTTGATGTCTAACTCTCTCCATATCACAGAGTCTAACTCTCTCCATACATCACAGAGTCTAACTCCATATCTCTCTCCATACATAACATAGTCTAACTCTCTCCATATATCACAGAGTCTAACTCTCTCCATACATCACAGAGTCTAACTATCTCCGTACATCACAGAGTCTAACTATCTCCATACATCACAGAGTCCATACATCACAGAGTCTAACTCTCCATCATCACATAGTCTAATCTAAGTCTAACTCTCTCCATACACCGTTGAGTCTAACTCTCTCCATGTCATACATCACAGAGTCTAACTCTTCCATACATCACAGAGTCTAACTCTCTCCATACATCTAACTTCTCCATACATACATCACAGAGTCTAACTCCATCTCCATACATCACATCACAGAGTCTAACTCCATACATCACAGAGTCTAACTCTCTCCATACATCACAGAGTCTAACTCTCTCCCATCACAGAGTCTAATCATACATCACATCACAGAGTCTAAATATACATCACAGAGTCTAACTCTCTCCATTGTTACTACATCACAGAGTCTAACTCTCTCCATACATCACATCGTTTATCACAGAGTCTAACTCTCTCCATACATCACAGAGCACACTCTCTCCATACATAGTCTAACTCTCTCCATACATCACAGAGTCTAACTCTCTCCATACATCACATAGTCTTTTTACTCTCTCCATACATCACAGTCTAACTCTCTTTCTAACTCTCTCCATCACAGAGTCTAACTCTCTCCATACATCATAGTCTAACTCTCTCCATATATCACAGAGTCTAACTCTCTCCATACACATAGAGTCTAACTCTCTCCATACATCACATCACAGAGTCTAACTCCATATATCCAGTCTAACTCTCTCCATACATCAAGTCTAACAGAGTCTAACTCTCTCCATACATCACATCACAGAGTCTAACTCCTCCATACATCACAGAGTCTAACTCTCTATACACATCTAACATCACAGAGTCTAACTCTCTTAGATCACACAGAGTCTAACTCTCTCCATACATCACATAACATAGTCTAACTCTCTCCATATATCACAGAGTCTAACTCTCTCCATACATCACAGATGATCACATCACAGAGTCTAACTCTCTCCATACATGTCTAACTCTCTCCATACATCACAGAGCCTAACTCTCTCCATACATCACATCACAGAGTCTAATTTACATACATCACAGAGTCTAACTCTCTCCATATATCACATCACAAGTCTAACTCTCTCCATACATCACAGAGTCTAACTCTCTCCATACATCACATCACAGAGTCTAACTCTCTCCATACATCACAGAGTCTAACTCTCTCCATACATCTAACATCACAGAGTCTAACTCCATCATCACAGAGTCTAACTCTCTCCGCTACATCACAGAGTCTAACTCTCTCCATACATCACAGAGTCTAACTCTCTCCCATCACAGACATCACAGAGCTCCATACATCACAGAGTCTAACTCTCTCCATACATCACATAACTCTCTCCATACTAATCCATACATCACAGAGTCTAACTCTCTCCATACATCACAGAGTCTAACTCTCTCCACATCACATCACAGAGTCTAACTCTCTCCATACATCACAGAGTCTAACTCCCACAGACTCCATACATCCAGAGCTCATCACATCACAGAGTCTAACTCTCTCCATACATCACATCACAGAGTCTAATACATCACAGAGTCTAACTCTCTCCATACATCACAGTCTAACTCTCTCCATACATCACAGAGTCTAACTCTCTCCATATATCACAGAGTCAGAGTATAACTCTCTCCCATCACAGAGTCTAACTCTCTCCATACATCACAGAGCTCCATATATACAGAGTCACATATACCACAGAGGTCCATATATCACAGTCTAACTCTCTCCATACATCACATAGTCTAACTCTCTCCATATATCACAGAGTCTAACTCCTCTCCATACATCACTAACTCTCTCCATACATAGTCCTAGACTCCTCCATACATCACATAGTCTAACTCTCTCCATATATCACAGTCTAACTCTCTCCATACATCTCAATAGTCTAACTCTCTCCATATATCACAGAGTCTAACTCTCTCCATATATCACAGAGTCTAACTCTCTCCATACATCACATAGTCTAACTCTCTCCATACATCACATAGTCTAACTCTCTCCATACATAGCAGTCCACATCTTCTCTTTTAGATAATTGACTATTGTAGTGAAAATAAGTGTAATACTGTAACTGGCGTATTTGATGTTATAGGCTGACCAGTTGTAAGGCCAACCGTTGATGTATAGTCCTGTTGCTTGGGGTCACAACTCATGTGACAGATACATTCTTCCATACGATATTGATGGAATATAAGACTTGTTTGTTACCGTTTATAGGCTAGAGCACAATTAAATTGGCCTATATTTTTTTAATCAGTTTTGTCTTTATCAAATAATACCAAACTATAGATCTTCTGATGTCCAATTAACTTAATTTAATCATTTAGTGCTGTTCCTCCATGGCCTATATACAGCTAGATTACGCAGTGACTTGATGACAAGGTGTGAAACGTTTATGACACAATTTACACTGAGTCGAGTTGACAACAGCGATGCTCTATCCCACCTCGTATACAACCACGGTCCACACAGACTCCCGGCTCAATACCACGGTCCCCACAGACTCCCAGCTCAATACCACGGTCCCCACAGACTCCCGGCTCAATACCACGGTCCCCACAGACTCCTGGCTCAATACCACGGTCCCCACAGACTCCCGGCTCAATACCACGGTCCCCACAGACTCCTGGCTCAATACCACGGTCCCCACAGACTCCCGGCTCAATACCACGGTCCCCACAGACTCCTGGCACAATACCACGGTCCCCACAGACTCCTGGCTCAATACCACGGTCCCCACAGACTCCTGGCTCAATACCACGGTCCACACAGACTCCTGGCTCAATACCGCGGTCCCCACAGACTCCCGGCTCAATACCGCGGTCCCCACAGACTCCCGGCTCAATACCACGGTCCCCACAGACTCCCGGCTCAATACCACGGTCCCCACAGACTCCTGGCTCAATACCGCGGTCCCCATAGACTCCTGGCTCAATACCGCGGTCCCCACAGACTCCCGGCTCAATAACACGGTCCCCACGGACTCCCGGCTCAATAACACGGTCCCCACAGACTCCTGGCTCAATACCACGGTCCCCACAGACTCCTGGCTCAATACCACGGTCCCCACATACTCCTGGCTCAATACCACGGTCCCCACAGACTCCCGGCTCAATACCACGGTCCCCACGGACTCCCGGCTCAATACCACGGTCCCCACGGACTCCCGGCTCAATACCACGGTCCCCACGAATTCCCGGCTCAATACAACGGTCCCCACAGACTCCCGGCTCAATACCGCGGTCCCCACGGATTCCCGGCTCAATACTATGTTCCCCACAGACTCCCGGCTCAATACCACGGTCCCCACAGACTCCCGGCTCAATACGACGTTCCCCACAGACTCCCGTTCAATACCACGGTCCCCACGGACTCCCGGCTCAATACCACGGTCCCCACAGACTCCCGGCTCAATACCACGGTCCCCACGAATTCCCGGCTCAATACGACGGTCCCCACAGACTCCCGGCTCAATACCGCGGTCCCCACGGATTCCCGGCTCAATACCGCGGCCCCCACAGACTCCCGGCTCAATAACACGGTCCCCACAGACTCCCGGCTCAATACGACGGTCCCCACGGACTCCCGGCTCAATACCACGGTCCCCACGGACTCCCGGCTCAATACCACGGTCCCCACAGACTCCCGGCTCAATAACACGGTCCCCACAGACTCCCCGCTCAATACCGCGGTCCCCACGGATTCCCGGCTCAATACAGTAATACATCTTCATTAATTTATTCCTGGGATGAAAGAGGATAGATAGATACAAGTGGCTGGATAGAACCAATACGATGGATAGAACAAAGTGGATTGATAAAACCAAGAGGCTGGAAAGATCCAAGAGGATGGATAGAACTGTGGAAAAAGAGGGAGGGAGGGGGAGGGAGGGAGGGAGGGAGGGAGGGAGGGAGGGAGGGAGGGAGGGAGGGAGGGAGGGAGGGAGGGAGGGAGGGAGGGAGGGAGGGAGGGAGGGAGGAGGATAGGAGATGGGGAGAGGTAAAGGAGGTGGAAAGACTGCTCAGGAAGATTGCAGTTGACGTCTCACCAATCAGCCAGCTATATGTGCTTCGACGTTAACCACAGCAGAGGCGCTCGCCAGCTTGACGAAATTAGGTAACCTGTCAGTCCCCTCTTGCATGAGACCATCAAGCCAATACACCCACATGTCTGCCCACACGGCCCGCCGGCCTGCCTTCTCGGGCATCACGTTTCGTCCTTGTCTTGCTTCTCTCTTTTCTTCTGCATTTACCGCACCAGTCTCCGGTTACAGTCAGTTAATCAAGCCTCGTCTTTAGGCTATCCTGAAGTAGCGCTGTCTGTGTGTGGCCCTGATGCAACGGGCTGTAACGTTAACGGGGGCGCATGGCGGCAGGACAACAGATGACGGTAGCGCTGCTCCTACTCCTGTTTTCATCTTTCAGTTGGGTGCCGTTGGTTATTCATGGACAAAGTTGACGTAACCTACACTTGCTCTGTCTAAGTGTGTGTGTGTGTGTGTGTGTGTGTTTGTGTGTGGTTGTGGTTGATTGCTCACACACAGGAGACTCGTATTTGTCAAGTTGATCTCTCGAGTCTTAATGGACCAAACGAGATGAACAGCTGCTTTCATGGCAAGTCTCTGGAGTTTCTAAACACACACACACACACACACACACACACACACACACACACACACACACACACACACACACACACACACACACACACACACACACACACACACACACACACACACACACACACACACACACACACCTACTACACCCCCTCCAAGTTATACAAGGCATTCCAGGACCTCTTGATCTTTGTTTGAAATCAACTGGCTTTTCGTTATAGTTTCAGAAGAGAGCGTCTGTGGTCGTATCCTCAATGCTTTCATTGATAGTGACAAGAGGGAAGAACACAGCAGCTCAAAGCATGTTGTTTAGATATACATAGAGAGCCATAACGTATTCATATATACTTGGCCGTGTCCCAAATCACACCGTAGCACTTCCTTTTCATTCATCTGTATGCATAGAGCATTCTGACAAGAGACAAGGGCAGCTTCCTCTGACGCAGCGGCAGAGTTGCGTATTTTAGGCCCAGGGACAGCTTTCTGTCTCAGAGGCGGAGGACCCGAGATAAACAGCTGCAGTTCGGTTCAGCACCACGGATAGTTTCCCACCCTTCAGCTGCAGTTCGGTTCAGCACCACGGATAGTTCCCACCCTTCAGCTGCAGTTCGGTTCAGCACCACGGATAGTTCCCACCCTTCAGCTGCAGTTCGGTTCAGCACCACGGATAGTTCCCACCCTTCAGCTGCAGTTCGGTTCAGCACCACGGATAGTTCAGCTGCAGTTCGGTTCAGCACCACGGATAGTTCAGCTGCAGCTCAGTTCAGCACCACGGATAGTTCAGCTGCAGCTCAGTTCAGCACCACGGATAGTTCCGCCCTTCAGCGGCAGTTAGATAGTTCAGCACCACGGATAGTTCAGCCAGTTCGGGTCGCCCTTCAGCTGCAGTTCGGGTCAGCACCACGGATAGTTCCCGCCCTTCAGCTGCTCAGCCAGCTGTAACGCCCAAAGCATGACGCTCTCTGGCGGGATGGAAAAGAGCAATATACTTCGGTTTGGCACGGACTGCTCACAGCTATGGAGTTGTAATTTGACGATTATGGCCACGTACATACAGTCAAAAGTCAAAACGGGGTCTTTCTGGGGGTTCGTTGTTGCTCTTTCCTTTTCTAATGTCTCTCTCTCTCTCTGGCACCTAAACCATTCACTTTGAAACACGTATGACCTCAATAAACCATTTGCACCTCTAATCAGGTCAATTGTAAATGAATAGTCCTAGCACACTTTACAGGCAATAATATTACTACATTTACGTAAGAACGATCAGTACAAATATGTCGTTTATCAAAATGACAAACATTTTACAATCAACTTGGGAAACACCCCGAAATCAGAGAAACCAAATAGAGAGAGCTGCCCATGCCTGAAGAGAGAGCTGCCCGTGCCCCTAAAGACAGAGAGCTGCCCGTGCCTAAAAGAGCTGCCCGTGAGAGCTGCCCGTGCCTAAAGAGAGAGCTGCCCGTGCCTAAAGAGAGAGCTGCCCGGGCCTAAAGCTGCCCGTGAGAGAGCTGCCCGTGCCTAAAGAGAGAGCTGCCCGTGCCTGAAGAGAGAGCTGCCCGTGCCTGACTAAAGGAGCTGCCCGTGCCTAAAGAGAGAGCTGCCCGTGCCTAAAGAGAGAGCTGCCCGTGCCTAAAGAGAGAGCTGCCCGTGCCTAAAGAGAGCTGCCCGTGCCTAAGAGAGAGCTGCCTGCCTAAAAGAGAGCTGTGCCTGGAGAGAGCTGCCCGTGCCTAAAGAGAGAGCTGCCCCCGTGCCTGCCTAAAGAGAGAAGCTGCCCGTGCCTAAAGAGAGAGCTGCCCGTGCCTAAAGAGAGCTGCCCGTGCCTAAAAGAGAGCTGCCCGTGCCTAAAGACTAAAGAGAGCTGCCCGTGCCTAAAGAGAGAGCTGCCCGTGCCTGAAAGAGAGCTGCCCGTGCCTGGAGAGAGA
The DNA here is from genome assembly GCF_036934945.1 of Oncorhynchus masou masou. Classification (NCBI taxonomy): domain Eukaryota; kingdom Metazoa; phylum Chordata; class Actinopteri; order Salmoniformes; family Salmonidae; genus Oncorhynchus; species Oncorhynchus masou. Next base: position 2,101,048 of record NC_088224.1, read on the forward strand.
GCTGCCCGTGCCTAAAGCCTAAAGAGAGCTGCCCGTGCCTAAAAAGAGCTGCCCGAGAGCTGCCCGTGCCTAAAGAGAGAGCTGCCCGTGCCCCGTGCCTAAAGAGAGCTGCCCGTGACTAAAGAGAGAGCTGCCCGTGACTAAAGAGAGAGTGCCCTAAAGAGAGAGCTGCCCGTGCCTAAAGAGAGCTGCCCGTGCCTGAAGAGAGAGCTGCCCGTGCCTAAAGACCGACCTTTGACCGACCTTTGAAGTCAGTTCTCAACTTCAGAGACCTCGGTGAGTGCTACGGTTTTGCTATTAGCAAAATAAAATAAATATAAAGTTTTACATTTCAAAATACATGATAGGATTCAGACTTTTTTTTTACATGACACAAAGCATAATGTTCATCAGGGACTAAGGAGCCAACAACAACAAACAAACAAATCAACAATGTTTATAGCAAACGGTTAGTCCATTTGTGTGGGATGAAACGGAGGGACATATGAGCGATTACCAAACATAACAAATATGAAGCTTTACCAACATTTTAAATACATGATAAAGATAACTAGACTTTGCTATTTGTTATTAATATTACAAGACATGGCGTTTGATTGGACAATTGGATATTAAAGTCAGGTTAGCAAACATGTTGGCAGCAACAAACTTTGTAGCAAACCAGGTTCACGTGGAAGAAATGGAGGGAAACATTTGACATCACGCGAGGAAAGCTCACGGGTAGACTAGTGTAATGAACCCCATGGGAGACAGAGCTTCACGGGTAGACTAGTGTAATGAACCCCATGGGAGACAGAGCTTCACGGGTAGACTAGTGTAATGAACCCCATGGGAGACAGAGCTTCACGGGTAGACTAGTGTAATGAACCCCATGGGAGACAGAGCTTCACGGGTAGACTAGTGTAATGAACCCCATGGGAGACAGAGCTTCACGGGTAGACTAGTGTAATGAACCCCATGGGAGACAGAGCTTCACGGGTAGACTAGTGTAATGAACCCCATGGGAGACAGAGCTTCACGGGTAGACTAGTGTAATGAACCCCATGGGAGACAGAGCTTCACGGGTAGACTAGTGTAATGAACCCCATGGGAGACAGAGCTGGTGTCAAGCTCAGGAGGCGGCAGGTATTTATAGGTAAAGAACCCCATGGGGGGGCAGTAGCTGGGTCCAGGGACAGGCAGAAGGTCATAGACAGGAGGAGGTAGCTGGGTCCAGGGACAGGCAGAAGGTCATGGGTAGCTGGGTCCAGGGACAGGCAGAAGGTCATACACAGGAGGAGGCAGGTAGCTGGGTCCAGGGACAGGCAGAAGGTCATAGACAGGAGGAGGTAGGTAGCTGGGTCCAGGGACAGGCAGAAGGTCATACACAGGAGGAGGCAGGTAGCTGGGTCCAGGGCAGGCAGAAGGTCATAGACAGGAGGAGGCAGGTAGCTGGGTTCAGGGACAGGCAGGAGGTCATACACAGGAGGAGGCAGGTAGATGGGTTCAGGGACAGGCAGGAGGTCATACACAGGAGGAGACAGGTAGCTGGGTTCAGGGACAGGCAGGAGGTCATACACAGGAGGAGGCAGGTAGCTGGGTTCAGGGACAGGCAGGAGGTCATACACAGGAGGAGGCAGGTAGCTGGGTCCAGGGGCAGGCAGAAGGTCATACACAGGAGGAGGCAGGTAGCTGGGTCCAGGGGCAGGCAGAAGGTCATACACAGGAGGAGGCAGGTAGCTGGGTTCAGGGACAGGCAGGGAATAGGCAAAAGGCGTCGTTAGAGAGGGAGGCAGAAACTATCAAACACGGGAGGAGTAAATTACAGGAAAAACAGCTCTGAAAGACATGTGTGACAAAACAAACAATACCTCACAGTGATGTTGTGCAAAGAACTGAACTAAATAGTGTGTGATAATGACATACAGGTGTGTGAACAGTTGATCAGAATTCAGGTGATTGGGATCTGGAGCGTGAGCAGCGTTCAGGGGATCTATGTGTTTGAGAATGTGAGTTGGAAGCAGACATTACAGCTAGTCTTTACAGTATCCTACTGTTTAGAAACTCTGTTTGAAGGACATCCATAAATGAGACATTCAGAGGGCCATTGTCCCTTTCCCTCACTCAGGCTATATAAAATCTGATCGGTTGTGTGTGTTGCCCCCACTTCACGAGACACTTATGATCAGTCAATGGATCAGTTTCTCTCTCTCTCTCTCTCTCTCTCTCTCTCTCTCTCTGTCAGGCCAGGGTATCCTTTCAGATAGGAGATGATTTACTGTTCTCTTATCACAGATCCATCCTGTCAGACCAGGCTATCCTTTATAGAGATGATTTACTGTTCTCTTATCACAGTTCTCTTATCACAGATCCATCCTGTCAGACCAGGCTATCCTTTATAGAGATGGTTTACTGTTCTCTTATCATCCTTTATACGATTAGTTCATCCTGTCAGACAGGGCTACTGTTCTCTTAACACAATGCTCACAGGTCCATCCTCTAAGAGAACTCTCTTATATTTCTATCAGTCCTGTCTCAGTTTAGGCCAGTTCCAGGCCATCTATCCCAGCCATCCAGTCCTCAGTCTAGGCCAGTTCCCAGCCATCTATCTGTCCTGTCTCAGTCTAGGCCAGTTCCTCAGCCATCTATCTGTCCTGTCTCAGTCTAGGCCAGTTCCCAGCCATCTATCAGTCCTCAGTCTAGGCCAGTTCCCAGCCATCTATCAGTCCTGTCTCAGTCTAGGCCAGTTCCCAGCCATCTATCAGTCCTGTCTCAGTCTAGGCCAGTTCCCAGCCATCTATCAGTCCTCAGTCTAGGCCAGTTCCTAGCCATCTATCAGTCCTGTCTCAGTCTAGGCCAGTTCCCAGCCATCTATCAGTCCTGTCTCAGTCTAGGCCAGTTCCCAGCCATCTATCAGTCCTCAGTCTAGGCCAGTTCCTAGCCATCTATCAGTCCTGTCTCAGTCTAGGCCAGTTCCCAGCCATCTATCAGTCCTGTCTCAGTCTAGGCCAGTTCCCAGCCATCTATCAGTCCTCAGTCTAGGCCAGTTCCCAGCCATCTATCAGTCCTGTCTCAGTCTAGGCCAGTTCCTAGCCATCTATCAGTCCTGTCTCAGTCTAGGCCAGTTCCCAGCCATCTATCAGTCCTGTCTCAGTCTAGACCAGTTCCCAGCTATCTATCTGTCCTGTCTCAGTCTAGGCCAGTTCCCAGCCATCTATCTGTCCTGTCTCAGTCTAGGCCAGTTCCCAGCCATCTATCAGCCCAGTCTCAGTCTAGGCCAGTTCCCAGCCATCTATCAGCCCAGTCTCAGTCTAGGCCAGTTCCTAGCCATCTATCAGTCCTGTCTCAGTCTAGGCCAGTTCCCAGCCATCTATCAGTCCTCAGTCTAGACCAGTTCCTAGCCATCTATCTGTCCTGTCTCAGTCTAGGCCAGTTCCCAACCATCTATCTGTCCTGTCTCAGTCTAGGCCAGTTCCCAGCCATCTATCAGTCCTCAGTCTAGGCCAGTTCCCAGTTCCCAGTCTAGCCATAGCCATCTATCAGTCCTGTCTCAGTCTAGTCCTCAGTCTAGACCAGTTCCCAGTTAGGCCAGTTCCAGCCATCTATCAGTCCTGTCTCAGTCTAGGCCAGTTCCCAGCCATCCATCTATCAGTCTCAGAGGCCAGTTCCCAGCCATCTAGTCCTCAGCCAGTTCCCAGCCATCTATCAGTCCTGTCTCAGTCTAGGCCAGTTCCCAGCCATCTATCAGTCCTGTCTCAGTCTAGGCCAGTTCCCAGCCATCTATCTGTCCTGTCTCAGTCTAGGCCAGTTCCCAGCCATCCTATCAGTCCTGTCTCAGTCTAGGCCAGTTCCCAGCCATCTAGGCCAGTTCCCAGCCATCTATCAGTCCTGTCTCAGTCTAGGCCAGTTCCCAGCCATCTATCAGTCCTGTCTCAGTCTAGGCCAGTTCCCAGCCATCTATCAGTCCTGTCTCAGTCTAGGCCAGTTCCCAGCCATCTATCAGTCCTGTCTCAGTCTAGGCCAGTTCCCAGCCATCTATCAGTCCTGTCTCAGTCTAGGCCAGTTCCCAGCCATCTATCAGTCCTGTCTCAGTCTAGGCCAGTTCCTAGCCATCTATCAGTCCTCAGTCTCAGTCTAGGCCAGTTCCTAGCCATCTATCAGTCCTCAGTCTAGGCCAGTTCCCAGCCATCTATCTGTCTAGCCATCAGTCCTGTCTCAGTCTAGGCCAGTTCCCAGCCATCTATCAGTCCTCAGTCTAGGCCAGTTCCCAACCATCTATCTGTCCTGTCTCAGTCTAGGCCAGTTCCCAGCCATCTATCAGTCCTGTCTCAGTCTAGGCCAGTTCCTCAGCCATCTAGGCCAGTTCCAGCCATCTATCAGTCCTCAGTCTAGGCCAGTCTAGGCCAGTTCCAGTTAGCCATCTATCAGTCCTGTCTCAGTCTAGGCCAGTTCCCAGCCATCTATCAGTCTGTCTCAGTCTAGGCCAGTTCCTAGCCATCTATCAGTCCTATCAGTCCTCAGTCTAGGCCAGTTCATCTAGCCATCTATCAGTCTATCAGTCCAGTCTCAGTCTAGGCCAGTTCCCAGCCATCTATCAGTCCTCAGTCTAGGCCAGTTCCTAGCCATCTATCAGTCCTCAGTCTAGGCCAGTTCCTAGCCATCTATCAGTCCTCAGTCTAGGCCAGTTCCCAGCCATCTATCAGTCCTCAGTCTAGGCCAGTTCCTAGCCATCTATCAGTCCTCAGTCTAGCCAGTTCCAGTTCTATCAGTAGTCCATCTAGTTCAGTCCTCAGTCTAGACCAGTTCCCAGCCATCTATCAGTCCTCAGTCTAGGCCAGTTCCCAGCCATCTATCAGTCCTGTCTCAGTCTAGGCCAGTTCCCAGCCATCTATCAGTCCTGTCTCAGTCTCCAGTTCCCAGCCATCCAGCCATCTATCAGTAGCCATCTATCAGCCCAGTCTCAGTCTAGGCCAGTTCCCAGCCATCTATCTGTCCTGTCTCTATCAGTCCTGTCTAGGCCAGTTCCCAGCCATCTATCAGTCCTCAGTCTAGACCAGTTCCCAGCCATCTATCAGCCCAGTCTCAGTCTAGGCCAGTTCCTAGCCATCTATCAGTCCTGTCTCAGTCTAGGCCAGTTCCCAGCCATCTATCAGTCCTGTCTCAGTCTAGACCAGTTCCCAGCCATCTATCAGTCCAGTCTCAGTCTAGGCCATAGCCATCTATCAGTCCTGTCTCAGTCTAGACCAGTTCCCAGCCATCTATCAGTCCTGTCTCAGTCTAGGCCAGTTCCCAGCCATCTATCAGTCCTGTCTCAGTCTAGGCCAGTTCCTAGCCATCTATCAGTCCTCAGTCTAGGCCAGTTCCTAGCCATCTATCAGTCCTCAGTCTAGGCCAGTTCCCAGCCATCTATCAGTCCTCAGTCTAGGCCAGTTCCTAGCCATCTATCAGTCCTGTCTCAGTCTAGGCCAGTTCCCAGCCATCTATCAGTCCTCAGTCTAGACCAGTTCCTAGCCATCTATCAGTCCTGTCTCAGTCTAGGCCAGTTCCCAGCCATCTATCAGTCCTGTCTCAGTCTAGGCCAGTTCCCAGCCATCTATCAGTCCTCAGTCTAGGCCAGTTCCTAGCCATCTATCAGTCCTGTCTCAGGCCAGTTCCCAGTTCCCAGCCATCTATAGTCCTCAGTCTGTTCCCAGCCATCTATCTGTCCTCAGTCTAGGCCAGTTCCCAGCTATCTATCAGTCCTCAGTCTAGGCCAGTTCCCAGCCATCTATCAGTCCTGTCTCAGTCTAGGCCAGTTCCCAGCCATCTATCAGTCCTGTCTCAGTCTAGGCCAGTTCCCAGCCATCTATCAGTCCTGTCTCAATTTAGCCAGTTCCCTAGCCATCTATCAGTCCTCAGTCTAGACCAGTTCCCAGCCATCTATCAGTTCCCAGCCATCTATCAGTCAGTTCCCAGCCATCTATCTGTCTCAGTCTAGGCCAGGCCAGTCTAGGCCAGTTCCTAGCCATCTTCAGTCTAGGCCAGTTCCCAGCCATCTATCAGTCCAGTCTCAGTCTAGGCCAGTTCCTAGCCATCTATCAGTCCTGTCTCAGTCTAGGCCAGTTCCTAGCCATCTATCAGTCCTCAGTCTAGGCCAGTTCCTAGCCATCTATCAGTCCTGTCTCAGTCTAGGCCAGTTCCTAGCCATCTATCAGTCCTGTCTCAGTCTAGGCCAGTTCCTAGCCATCTATCAGTCCTCAGTCTAGACCAGTTCCCAGTCAGTCCTCAGTCTAGGCCAGTTCCCAGCCATCTATCAGTCCTGTCTCAGTCTAGGCCAGTTCCTAGCCATCTATCAGTCATCAGTTAGACCAGTTCCCAGCCATCTATCAGTCCTCAGTCTAGGCCAGTTTCTATCTATCAGTCCTGTCTCAGTCTAGGCCAGTTCTAGCTATCTATCAGTCCTGTCTCAGGCCAGTTCCCAGCCATCTATCAGTCAGTCTCAGTCTAGGCCAGTTCCCAGCCATCTATCAGTCCTGTCTCAGTCTAGGCCAGTTCCCAGCCATCTATCAGCCCAGTCTCAGTCTAGGCCAGCCAGTTCCCAGCCATCTATCAGTCCAGTCTCAGTCTAGGCCAGTTCCCAGCCATCTATCAGTCCTGTCTCAGTCTAGGCCAGTTCCCAGCCATCTATCAGTCCTGTCTCAGTCTAGACCAGTTCCCAGTCCAGCCATCTATCAGTCTGTCTCAGTCTAGGCCAGTTCCCAGCCATCTATCAGTCTGTCTCTCTAGACCAGTTCCCAGCCATCTATCAGTCCAGTTTCAGTCTAGGCCAGTTCCCAGCCATCAGTCTAGACCTCCCAGGTCTCAGTCTAGACCAGTTTCTCAGTCCTCAGTCTAGGCCAGTTCCCAGCCATCTATCTGTCCTGTCTCAGTTAGGCCAGTTCCCAGCCATCTATCAGTCCTGTCTCAGTCTAGGCCAGTTCCAGCCACCAGTTCCAGTTAGCCATCTATCAATCTAGGCCAGTAGCCCAGTCTCAGTCTAGGGTCCTTTCTATCAAGTCTAGGCCAGTTCCCAGCCATCTATCAGTCTGTCTCAGTCTAGACCAAGCCATCTATCTGTCCTCAGTACCAGTCTGCCAGGTCTATCAGTTCTCAGTCTAGGCCAGTTCCCAGCCATCTATCAGCCATCTATAGGCCAGTTCATCTATCAGTCCTCAGTCTAGGCCAGTTCCCAGCCATCTATCAGTCCTCAGTCTAGGCCAGTTCCTAGCCATCTATCAGTCCTCAGTCTAGGCCAGTTCCTAGCTATCTATCAGTCCTCAGTCTAGGCCAGTTCCCAGCCATCTATCAGTCCTCAGTCTAGGCCAGTTCCTAGCTATCTATCATGAGCAGTTTGATATAATGGAGTGTGACTCCATCTGTTTGCCTTTCTGTCTCTGAGGCCCGTCTGGGTGAATTAGACCAGTCATTATAAGTATTGTAAATTGGGCTATACTACCTGTCCCTGTTTTGTCATTTTTTTTTGCCTATCATATTTAGCCAGTTCCTTCTGTTTTATGTGTGCTTGTCAGCTTAGTCACACCGTGTTTGTCAAACATATGTTTTCCACTGTTGCAGGATTTAAAATCCAAGCTCAGAAAAATTGATTTTTCTAAACACATTCAATTGGTTTGGTTTTAGCTTGTAAATGTGAGTATTTCTATAATCTAGGGTACCAGTGCGTCTTTCTATAAACTAGGGTACCAGTGGGTCTTTCTATAAACTAGAATACAAGCAGTTATTTCTAGGGTGCCAGTGGGTCTTTCTCTAAACTAGGGTACCAGTGGGTCTTTCTATGCACTAGGGTACCAGTCAGTCTTTCTATATACTAGGTTACCAGTGGGTCTTTCTCTAAACTAGGGTACCAATGGGTATTTCTAGGATACCAGTTGGGTCTTTTTCTAAACTAGGGTACCAGTGGGTCTTAACATAAACTAGGGTACCAGTGGGGTCTTTCTATAAACTAGGTTACCAGTGGGTCTTTCTCAAAACTATGGTACCAGTGGGTCTTTCTCTAAGTTAGGATACCAGTGGGTATTTCTAGGATACAAGTGGGTCTTTCTCTAAACTAGGGTACCAGTAGTTATTTATAGGTTACCAGTGGGTCTTGCTCTAAACTAAGGTACCAGTTGGTCTTTCTCTAAACTAGGGTACCAGTAGTTGTTTCTAGGGTAACAGTGGGTCTTTCTCTAAACTAGGGTACCATTGGGTCTTTTTCTAAACTAGGGTACCAGTGGGGTCTTTCTATAAACTAGGTTACCAGTGGGTCTTTCTCTAAACTAGGGTACCAGTGGGTCTTTCTCTAAATTAGGATATCAGTGGGTATTTCTAGGATACCAGTGGGTATTTTTAGGATACAAGTGGGTCTTTCTCTAAACTAGGGTACCAATGGGTCTTTTTCTAAACTAGGGTACCAGTGGGGTCTTTCTATAAACTAGGTTACCAGTGGGTCTTTCTCTAAATTAGGATACCAGTGGGTTTTTCTAGGATACAAGTGGGTCTTTCTCTAAACTAGGTTTCCAGTGTGTCTTTCTCTAAACTAGGGTACCAGTAGCTGTTTCTAGGGTACCAGTGGGTCGTTCTCTAAACTAGGGTACCAGTGGGTCTTTCTCTAAACTAGGGTACCAGTGGGTATTTCTATTAACTAGGGTACCAGTAGTTGTTTCTAGTGTACCAGTGGGTCTTTCTATAAACTAGGGTACCAGTGGGTCTTTCTATAAATGAGGGTACCAGTAGTTATTTCTAGGGTACCAGTGAGTCTTTCCATTAACTAGTGTACCAGTTGGTCTTTCTCTAAACTAGGATACCAGTAGTTGTTTCTAGGGTACCAGTGGGTCTTTCTCCAAATTAGGGTACCAGTGGGTCTTTCTATTACCTAGGGTACCAGTAGTTGTTTCTAGTGTACCAGTGGGTCTTTCTATAACTAGGGTACCTGTGGGTATTTCTATAAACTAGGGTACAAGTGGGTTTTTCTCTAAACTAGGATACCAGTGGGTATTTCTCTAAACTAGGGTACCAGTGGGTATTTCTAGGATACCAGTGGGCATTTCTAGGATACCAGTGGGTATTTCTCTAAACTAGGGTACCAGTGGGTATTTCTAGGATACCAGTGGGTATTTCTCTAAACTAGGGTACCAGTGGGTATTTCTAGGATACCAGTGGTTATTTCTAGATTACCAGTGGGTCTTTCTCTAAACTAGGGTGCCTGTGGGTATTTCTATAAACTAGGGTACAAGTGGGTTTTTCTCTAAACTAGGATACCAGTGGGTATTTCTCTAAACTAGGGTACCAGTGGGTATTTCTAGGATACCAGTGGGTATTTCTAGGATACCAGTGGGTATTTCTAGGATACCAGTGGGTATTTCTATAAACTATGATACCAATGAGTATTTCTTGTAGTGGACAATTGTTTGGAGACATTGCAAAGTCACTAATAGTAATTAGCTATTTTTCATGATAATACATGAACTTATAATGGGGGATCATAGATATATTAACATATAATGGGGAAACATAGAAACATTAACTTATAATGGGGGAAACATAGAAACATTAACTTATAATGGGGGAAGCATAGAAACATTAACTTATAATGGGGGAAGCATAGAAACATTAACTTATAATGGGAGAGACATAGAAACATTAACTTATAATGGGGGAAGCATAGAAACATTAACTTATAATGGGGGAAACATAGAAACATTAACTTATAATGGGAGAGACATAGAAACATTAACTTATAATGGGGGAAGCATAGAAACATTAACTTATAATGGGGGAAACATTCAGCCAGTCAGACAGTCAGTTAGTCAGTCAGCCAGCCAGTAAGCTCATCAGTTAGCCAGTCAGCCAATCAGTTAGCCAGTCAGTTAGCCAGTCAGCCAGTCAGCCAGTCAGCCAGTCAGCCAGTCAGCCAGCCAGTCAGCCAGTCAGCCAGCCAGTCAGCCAGTCAGCCAGTCAGTCAGCCAGCCAGTCAACCAGCCAGCCAGTCAGTCAGCCAGTCAGCCAGCAAGTCAGTCAGCCAGTCAGTCAGTGTATATTTTCTTTATACCTGTCAAATTGTTGCTTTGGAGAATCTCAGTTGCGTTTCCTTGATTTGTTGCGTCCTCCAGGTCAATCTCACCCATCCTTTCCCAGTTGTCTCCATATTTACGGAAACCCTCCAAATCTGTCATCTCCAGGAGGATTTTTCGATGGCTGGTGAGATGAACATGTAGAATGTCCTGGACAACTGCATGTCTTGTGTGCCCTGGGGTCATTCTTATGACATGTTGTGCTGCCATCCTGCCCTGGACGTCATATGGTGACAAGGAACATGTTATTTTGCTGTTCTTTGACAAAAATGTTTCTCCTTCAGCTTGGGGGATTTCTTCTTCATCTGAAGATGATTCCTAGTGCTCTGGGTTGTATTCTTCCCCATCTTCTTCTTCAGATTCCTCCTCCTCTTCTAAATCATTGTTCTCTGGTTCCTCCTGGACATCTGGAAAAATCTGATCTACGACCTGTTGGGCACTGAAACGTTGCACTCATGGCTTCATCAAAGAGACAACTGGGGGGACTGTCATCTGCAGCACCTTTATAGCCTCTGACTGCAGTCCCCACTAGTAAACAATGCTTTCACGACATGTTTATTTTGTCTGTGAACTTGAGTCATGTGTGGAGGTCTTGGAGGGGAGATGCTGAACATGCACAAGACAGTTTGTGTGTGTGTGTGTGTGTGTGTGTGTGTGTGTGTGTGTGTGTGTGTGTGTGTGTGTGTGTGTGTGTGTGTGTGTGTGTGTGTGTGTGTGTGTGTAAATGATTTTATAACTGCCGGGTCAACAATGACCCTAAGACAATCTTTGTAACCTGGTGTAGTGTACAGTTTCCATGGGAATATGAACAAAGGAGATGTTTCACTGATTCTAATGTTGGAGTCACTCTAGGAAAAGTCATCAAATTTCATGTTGAAAAAAATATATAATTGAGGGGGTTTTCTCTGCTGATAGTGGAGATACATTTTGACCCTTCACACAGCCCAAAGGTTAATTGTATATCAAACCATTTAGAAATGTTGACACTGATGTCACACGTTGACCCTTTATTTATAGAAAGACCCTTGTGTCTCTTTGTGAATATAGACTTTTCAAAGGTGTTTGTCTCAGGGCTGTTATTAACCGAGTTAACCAATCCCTGCCCTGAAGTGACACTGTGTATTTAAAAGTGTAAAGTTCAAAGGTCACTGAGGATAGTGTTGAATGGCCAGCATTTTAACCCCCAATCTGCCTCTACTCTGATGTGTCTCTGACCCACCTTTTGCATTCCAAGTGGAACACTATTCCCTACGGAGTGGAACACTATTCCCTACGGAGTGGAACACTATTCCCTACGGAGTGGAACACTATTCACTACGGAGTGAAGTACAACCCCCTACAGAGTGGAACACTATTCCTACGGAGTGGAACACTATTCCATATGGAGTGGAACACTATTCCCTACGGAGTGGAACACTACCCCCTACGGAGTGGAACACTACCCCCTACGGAGTGGAACACTACCCCCTACGGAGTGGAACACTACCCCCTACCCCCTACGGAGTGGAACACTACCCCCTACGGAGTGGAACAATACCACCTACCCCCTACGGAGTGGAACACTATTCCCTACGGAGTGGAACACTACCCCCTGCGGAGTGGAACACTACCCCCTACGGAGTGGAACACTACCCCCTACGGAGTGGAACACTACACCCTACGGAGTGGAACACTACCCCCTACGGAGTGGAACACTACCCCCTACCACCTACGGAGTGGAACACTATTCCATATGGAGTGGAACACTATTCCATATGGAGTGGAACACTATTCCATATGGAGTGGAACACTATTCCCTATGGAGTGGAACACTATTCCCTACGGAGTGGAACACTATTCCCTACGGAGTGGAACACTACCCCCTATGGAGTGGAACACTACCACCTACGGAGTGGAACACTACCCCCTACGGAGTGGAACACTACCACCTACGGAGTGGAACACTACCCCCTAAGGAGTGGACCACTACCACCTACAGAGAGGAACACTACCCCCTACAGAGTGGAAAACGACCCCCTACCACCTACGTAGTGGAACACTACCCCCTATGGAGTGGAACACTAGCCCCTATGGAGTGGAACACTACCCCTATGGAGTGGAACACTAGCCCCTATGGAGTGGAACACTAGCCCCTATGGAGTGGAACACTACCCCCTATGGAGTGGAACACTAACCCCTACGGAGTGGAACACTACCCCCTACGGAGTGGAACACTACCCCCTACGGAGTGGAACACTAACCCCTACGGAGTGGAACACTACCCCCTACGGAGTGGAACACTACCACCTACCACCTACGAAGTGGAACACTACCCCCTACGGAGTGGAACACTACCACCTATGGAGTGGAACACTACCACCTATGGAGTGGAACACTAGCCCCTATGGAGTGGAACACTACCCCCTATGGAGTGGAACACTAGCCCCTATGGAGTGGAACACTAGCCCCTATTGAGTGGAACTCTACCCCCTATGGAGTGGAACACTAACCCCTACGGAGTGGAACACTACCCCCTACGGAGTGGAACACTACCCCCTACGGAGTGGAACATTAACCCCTACGGAGTGGAACACTACCCCCTACGGAGTGGAACACTACCACCTACCACCTACGAAGTGGAACACTACCCCCTACGGAGTGGAACACTACACCCTATGGAGTGGAACACTACCACCTATGGAGTGGAACACTAACCCCTACCACCTACGAAGTGGAACACTACCCCCTACGGAGTGGAACACTACCACCTATGGAGTGGAACACTACCACCTACGGAGTGGAACACTACCACCTATGGAGTGGAACACTACCTCCTATGGAGTGGAACACTACCTCCTATGGAGTGGAACACTACCAACTATGGAGTGGAACACTAGCCCCTACAGAGTGGAACACTGCCTCCTACGGAGTGGAACACTACCCCGTACAGATGTGGAACACTACCACCTATGGAGTTGAACACTACCACCTACGGAGTGGAACTCTACCCCTTACAGAGTGGAACACTACCACCTACCACCTACGGAGTGGAACACTACCCCCTACGGAGTGGAACACTACCCCCTACAGAGTGGAAAACGACCACCTACCCCCTACGGAGTGGAACACTACCCCCTACCCCCTACGGAGTGGAACACTACCCCCTACTAAGTGGACCACTACCACGTACAGAGTGGAACACTACCCCCTACCCCCTACGGAGTGGAACACTACCCCCTACCCCCTACGGAGTGGAACACTACCCCCTACGAAGTGGACCACTACCACCTACAGAGTGGAACACTACCCCCTACCCCCTACAGAGTGGAACACTACCCCCTACGGAGTGGAACACTACCCCTTACCACCTACGGAGTGGAACACTACCCCCTACGAAGTGGACCACTACCACCTACAGAGTGGAACACTACCCCCTACCACCTACGGAGTGGAACACTACCCCTACCCCCTACGGAGTGGAACACTACCCCCTACGAAGTGGACCACTACCACCTACAGAGTGGAACACTACCCCCTACAACCTACGGAGTGGAACACTTACCCCCTACGATAGTGACCACTACCACCTACAGAGAGTTACACTACACCCTACGTAGTGGAACACTACCTCCTATGGAGTGGAACACTACCCCCTACGGAGTGGAACACTACCCCCTACGGAGTGGAACACTACCCCCTACGGAGTGGAACACTACCACCTATGGAGTGGAACACTACCACCTATGGAGTGGAACACTACCACCTATGGAGTGGAACACTACCACCTATGGAGTGGAACACTACCACCTATGGAGTGGAACACTACCACCTATGGAGTGGAACACTACCACCTATGGAGTGGAACACTACCACCTACGGTTGGAACACTACCACCTACGGAGTGGAACTCTACCCCCTACAGAGAGGAACACTACACCCTACGTAGTGGAACACTACCACCTATGGAGTTGAACACTACCACCTACGGAGTGGAACTCTACCCCCTACGGAGTGGAACACTACCCCCTACGAAGTGGACCACTACCACCTACAGAGTGGAAAACGACCACCTACCCCCTACGGAGTGGAACACTACCCCCTACGGAGTGGAACACTACCCCCTACAGAGTGGACCACTACCCCCTACAGAGTGGAAAACGACCACCTACCCCCTACGTTGTGGAACACTACCCCCTACCACCTACGGAGTGGAACACTACCCCCTACGAAGTTGGACCACTACCACCTACAGAGAGGAACACTACACCCTACGTAGTGGAACACTACCTCCTATGGAGTGGAACACTAGCCCCTACGGAGTGGAACACTGCCTCCTACGGAGTAGAACACTACCCCCTACGAAGTGGACCACTACCCCCTACCACCTACGAAGTGGAACACTACCCCCTATGAAGTGGAACACTACCACCTATGGAGTGGAACACTAGCCCCTACGGAGTGGAACACTGCCTCCTACGGAGTAGAACACAACCACCTATGGAGTGGAACACTACCCCCTACCACCTACGAAGTGGAACACTACCCCCTATGAAGTGGAACACTACCACCTATGGAGTGGAACACTACCACCTAAAAAGTGGAACACTACCACCTACGGAGTGAAACACTGCCCCCTACGGAGTGGAACTCTACCCCCTACGGAGTGGAACACTACCACCTACAGAGTGGAACACTACCACCTATGGAGTGGAACACTACCCCCTACGGAGTGGAACACTGCCCCCTACGGTTGGAACACTACCCCCTACGAAGTGGAACACTACCACCTATGGAGTGGAACACTACCACCTACGGAGTGGAACTCTACCCCCTACAGAGTGGAACACTGCCCCCTACGGTTGGAACACTACGTCCTATGGAGTGGAACACTACCCCCTACGAAGTTGAACACTACCACCTACAGAGTGGAACACTACCACCTACGGAGTGGATCACTACCCCTACCCCCTACGGAGTGGAACACTACCCACTATGGAGTGGAACACTACCCCCTATGGAGTGGAACACTACCACCTACGGAGTGGAACTCTACCCCCTACGGAGTGGAACACTACCACCTACAGAGTGGAACACTACCACCTATGGAGTGGAACACTACCCCCTACGGAGTGGAACACTGCCCCCTACGGTTGGAACACTACCCACTATGGAGTGGAACACTACCCCCTATGGAGTGGAACACTACCACCTACGGAGTGGAACACTACCACCTACGGTTGGAACACTACCACCTACGGAGTGGAACACTACCTCCTATGGAGTGGAACACTAGCCCCTACGGAGTGGAACACTGCCTCCTACGGAGTAGAACACTACCCCCTACGAAGTGGACCACTACCCCCTACCACCTACGAAGTGGAACACTACCCCCTATAAAGTGGAACACTACCACCTATGGAGTGGAACACTAGCCCCTACGGAGTGGAACACTGCCTCCTACGGAGTTGAACACAACCACCTATGGAGTGGAACACTACCCCCTACCACCTACGAAGTGGAACACTACCCCCTATGAAGTGGAACACTACCACCTATGGAGTGGAACACTGCCCCCTACAGAGTGGAACACTACCACCTATGGAGTGGAACACTACCCCCTACGGAGTGGAACACTGCCCCCTACGGTTGGAACACTACCCCCTACGAAGTGGAACACTACCACCTATGGAGTTGAACACTACCACCTACGGAGTGGAACTCTACCCCCTACAGAGTGGAACACTGCCCCCTACGGTTGGAACACTACGTCCTATGGAGTGGAACACTACCCCCTACGAAGTGGAACACTACCACCTACAGAGTGGAACACTACCACCTACGGAGTGGATCACTACCCCTACCCCCTACGGAGTGGAACACTACCCACTATGGAGTGGAACACTACCCCCTATGGAGTGGAACACTACCACCTACGGAATGGAACACTACCCCCTACGAAGTGGAGCACTACAACCTACGGAGTGGAACACTACCCCCTACGAAGTGGAACACTACCACCTATGGAGTGGAACACTACCACCTATGGAGTGGAACACTGCCACCTACGGTTGGAACACTACCACCTATGGAGTGGAACTCTACCCCCTACAGAGTGGAACACTGCCCCCTACGGTTGGAACACTACGTCCTATGGAGTGGAACACTACCCCCTACGAAGTGGAACACTACCACCTACAGAGTGGAACACTACCACCTACGGAGTGGATCACTACCCCTACCCCCTACAGAGTGGAACACTACCCCCTACGAAGTGGAACACTACCCCCTACAGAGTGGAACACTGCCCCCTACGGTTGGAACACTACGTCCTACGGAGTGGAACACTACGTCCTATGGAGTGGAACACTACCCCCTACGGAGTGGAACACTACCTCCTATGGAGTGGAACACTACCACCTATGGAGTGGAACACTGCCCCCTACGGAGTGGAACACTACGTCCTATGGAGTGGAACACTACCACCTACGGTTGGAACACTACCACCTATGGAGTGGAACACTACCCCCTACGGAGTGGAACACTACGTCCTATGGAGTGGAACACTACCACCTACGGTTGGAACACTACCACCTATGGAGTGGAACACTACCCCCTACGGAGTGGAACACTACCTCCTATGGAGTGGAACACTACCACCTACGGTTGGAACACTACGTCCTATGGAGTGGAACACTACCCCCTACCCCCTACGGAGTGGAACACTACCACCTACGGAGTGGAACACTACCTCCTATGGAGTGGAACACTACCCCCTACCACCTACGGAGTGGAACACTACCACCTACGGAGTGGAACACTACCTCCTACCCCCTACGGAGTGGAACACTACCACCTACAGAGTGGAACACTGCCCCCTACGGTTGGAACACTACATCCTATGGAGTGGAACACTACCCCCTACGAAGTGAAACACTACCACCTACAGAGTGGAACACTACCACCTATGGAGTGGATCACTACCCCTACCCCCTACGGAGTGGAACACTACCACCTACGGAGTGGAACACTACCTCCTATGGAGTGGAACACTACCCCCTACAGAGTGGAACACTACCCCCTACCACCTACGGAGACGAACACTACCTCCTATGGAGTGGAACACTACCCCCTACCACCTACGGAGTGGATCACTACCCCCTACCCCCTACGGAGTGGAACACGACCCCCTAGTGAGTGTACACTATCCCCTACGGAGTGCACTATTTTTGACCAGTGAAAATGTATGGCATAGGGTTCCATTCGGTTTGCAACCTTTTGTGTGGAGAGCTGTGAGCCGGGTCAGGACCAAATCTTCGCATAAATGGACAGATCTGTGAACACTAACCATGCTTTAGGGAGTGTAGACACGAATACAAACACACACCAATCAATATTTATCTCTGCGATGATCATTTCAAATGCTTAGTGATTCAATTATTCCACACCCAGGTGATATTGATTTATTCATCTCTTTGTGTGACAAACTGAAGAGAGAGAAAATTGTTTATTTCTTCGTGTATACAGTGCCTTCAGAATGTATTCAGACCCCTTGACTTCAAGATAAACAAACATTTTGTTACATTACAGACTTATTTTAAGATGTATATGGAAATAAAGAAAATCCTCAGCAATACTGTATACACACGATAGAAGGTCGACACTCCTCAGTAAAAGGCACATGACGACCCGCTTGGAGTTTTCCAAAAGGCACCGAAAGACTATCTGGTCTGATGAAATCATTGCTTGTCCTGAATGCCAAGCGTCACGTCTAGAGGAAACCTGTCAACGTCTCTATGGTGAAGCATGGTGGTGGCAGCATTTCGTCTAGAGGAAACCTGTCACCATCTCTGCGGTGAAGCATGGTGGTGGCAGCATCATGCTGTGGGGATGTTTTTTTCCAGCGGCAGAGACTGGGAGACTAGTCAGGATCGAGGCAAAGAAGAACAGTGCAAAGTACAGGGAGATCCTTGATGAAAACCTTCTCCAAAACGCTCAGGACCTCAGACTGGGGTGAAGGTTCACCTTCCAACAGGACAACAACCCTAAGCACACAGCCAAGACAACGCAGGAGTTGCTTTGGGACAAGTCCCTGAATGTCCTTCAGTGGCCCAGCCAGAGTTCGGCCTTGAACCCATCCAACCTGACAGAGCTTTAGAAGATCTGCAGAGAAGAATGGGAGAAATCCCCAAAAACAGGTGTGCAAAGCTTGTAGCGTCAAACCCAAGAAGACTCGAGGCTCTAATCGCTGCCAAAGGTGCTTCAACAAAGTACTGAGTCAAGGGTCTGAGTACTTATGTAAATATGATATTTCTGTTTTAAATCTTTAATAAATTAAGAAAAATGTCTTTAAAAAAACTGTTTTTGCTTTGTCATTATGGGATATAGTGTGTAGATTGATGAGGGGGGTAAAAAAAACAACAATTTAATACATTTTAGAATAAGGCTGTAACGTAACAAAATGAAGGGGATCTGAGTAATCTCCAAAAGGCACTGTAAAGGGACATTTTTTTTACATCTAACAATCCTCATTTGGGTTTGATATAAAATGAAATCCTAATTTGGGTTTGATATAAAATTAAATCCTAATTTGGGTTTGATATAAAATAAAATCCTAATTTGGGTTTGATATAAAATTAAATCCTAAATTGGGTTTGATATAAAATAAATTCCTCATTTGGGTTTGATTTCAAATAAAATCCTGATTTGGGTTTGATATAAAATAAATCCTAATTTGGGTTTGATATAAAATAAATCCTAATTTGGGTTTGATATATAATAAAATTCTAATTTGTGTTTGATATAAAATGAAATCCTAATTTGGGTTTGATATAAAATAAAATCCTAATTTGGGTTTGATATAAAATGAAATCCTAAATTGGGTTTGATATAAAATAAATTCCTCATTTGGGTTTGATTTAAAATAAAATCCTAATTTGGGTTTGATATAAAATAAATCCTCATTTGGGTTAGATATAAAATGAAATCCTAATTTGGGTTTGATATAAAATGAAATCCTAATTTGGGTTTGATATAAAATAAATCCTAATTTGGGTTTGATATAAAGGGATACAGATGATTATCAAGTAAGGAGACAAACACGAACAGCGTTTATAACAGCTTTCACTGACTTTCATCTGTGAAGAACAGAGAACCAAGTGAAATATACTTCCACTAATACTTCACACAGAGGCTTAATGGACAGCTGATCCTTTCATCCAGAGCCACTGAGAACCGAGGAGAGAGAGAGTGTGTGTGCGTGCGTGTGTGTGTGTGTGTGTGTGTGTGTGTGTGTGTGTGTGTGTGTGTGTGTGTGTGTGTCTCTGTGTGTGTGTGTGTGTGTGTGTGTGTGTGTGTGTGTGTATATATCATTTCTGTTGTCATGGAGATGGCATGCAACTTCCAGAACTTGAATGGTGCACAGGGGAACTTTGGACTCCTTCCACCCACACACACACACACACACACACACACACACACACACACACACACACACACACACACACACACACACACACACACACACACACACACACACACAGACACACACACACACGGACGCAAACAAGCACACACACACCGCATGGTATTGTGAGTGGGAGGTCTTTTTGAATCAGAGATGAATGAACAACCTATTTTCTCAAGCGCACACAACACACACACCGCAAACACCACACACACCACACACACCACACACACCGCACACACCGAACACACCGCACACACCACACACACCGCAAACACCACACACCGCACACAACGCACACACCACACACACCGCAAACACCACACACCGCACACACCACACACACCCACACACACCACACACACCACACACACCACACACAACGCACACACCACACACACCCACACACACCACACACACCGCACACACCGCACACACCACACACACCGAACACAACGCACACACCGCACACACCACACACACCGAACACACCGCTAGTAGTAGTAGTAGTAGTAGTAGTAGTAGTAGTAGTAGTAGCAGTTGTAGTAGTAGTGGTAGTAGTAGTAGAAGTGGGGGTAGTGGTAGTAGTAGTAGTAGTAGTAGTAGTAGAAGTGGTGGTAGTGGTAGCAGTGGTAGTAGTGGTAGTAGTAGTAGTGGTAGTGGTAGTAGTAGTAGTGGTAGTAGTAGTAGTAGTAGTAGTAGTAGAAGTGGGAGTAGTGGTAGTAGTAGTAGTAGTAGTAGTAGTAGTAGTAGTGGTAGTAGTGGTAGTAGTAGTGGTAGTAGTAGTAGTGGTAGTAGTAGTAGTGGTAGTAGTAGTAGTAGTAGTAGTAGTAGTAGTAGTAGTAGTAGTAGTAGTAGTAGAAGTGGGGGTAGTGGTAGTAGTAGTAGTAGTAGTAGTAGTAGTAGTAGAAGTGGGGGTAGTGGTAGTAGTAGTAGTAGTAGTAGTAGTAGTAGTAGAAGTGGTGGTAGTGGTAGCAGTAGTAGTAGTGGTAGTAGTGGTAGTAGTAGTAGTGGTAGTAGTAGTAGTAGTGGTAGAAGTGGGGGGTAGTGGTAGTAGTAGTAGTAGTAGTAGTAGTAATAGAAGTGGGGTTGTGGTAGTAGTAGTAGTAGTAGTAGTAGTAGTAGTAGTAGTAGTAGTAGTAGCAGTAGTGGTAGTAGTGGTAGTAGTAGTAGTGGTAGTAGTAGTAGTAGTAGTAATTTGTAGTAGAAGTTTGGGTAGTGGTAGTAGTAGTAGTGGTAGTAGTAGTGGTAGTAGTAGTAGTAGTATTAGTGGTAGTGGTAGTAGTAGTAGTGGTAGTAGTAGTAGTAGTAGTAGTAGTAGTAGTAGTAGTAGTAGTAGTGGTAGTAGTAGTGATAGTAGTAGTAGTAGTGGTAGTAGTAGTAGTAGTAGTAGTAGTAGTAGTAGTAGTAGTAGAAGTGGGGGTAGTCGTAGTAGTAGTAGTAGTAGTAGTAGTAGTAGTAGTAGTAGTAGTAGTAGTAGCAGTAGCAGTAGTAGTAGTGGTAGTAGTAGTGGTAGTAGTAGTAGTGGTAGTAGTAGTAGTAGTGGTGGTAGTGGTAGTAGTAGTAGTAGTAGTAGTAGTGGTAGTAGTAGTAGTAGTAGTAGTGGTAGTAGTAGTAGTAGTAGTAGTAGTAGTAGTAGTAGTGGTAGTAGTAGTAGTAGTACTTGTAGTAGTAGTAGTGGTAGAAGTGGTAGTTGTAGTGGTAGAAGTAGTAGTAGTAGTAGTTGTGGTAGTGGTAGTAGTAGTAGTAGTGGTAGTGGTAGTAGTAGTAGTAGTAGTAGTAGTAGTAGTAGTAGTAGGTGTGGTAGTGGTAGTAGTGGTGTTAGTGGTAGTAGTAGTAGTAGTGGTAGTAATAGTGGTAGTAGTAGTAGTAGTGGTAGTAGTGGTAGTAGTAGTAGTAGTAGTGGTGGTAGTGGTAGTAGTAGTAGTAGTAGTAGTGGTAGTGGTAGTAGTAGTAGTGGTAGTAGTAGTAGTAGTGGTGGTAGTACTAGTAGTGGTAGTAGTGGTGGTTGTTGTAGTAGTAGTGGTAGTAGTGGTAGTAGTGGTAGTAGTAATAGTAGTAGTGATAGTAGTAGTAGTAGTGGTAGTAGTAGTAGTAGTGGTAGTAGTAATAGTAGTAGTGATAGTAATAGTAGTAGTGATAGTAGTAGTAGTAGTGGTAGTAGTAGTAGTAGTGGTAGTAGTGGTAGTAGTAGTAGTAGTGGTGGTAGTGGTGGTAGTAGTAGTAGTAGTAGTAGCAGCAGTGGTAGTAGTAGTAGTAGTAGAAGTGGTAGTGGTAGTAGTAGTAGTAGTAGTGGTAGTAGTAGTAGTGGTCGTCGTAGTAGTAGTGGTAGTAGTAGTAGTGTGTGTGTGTGTGTGTGTGTGTGTATGTGTGTGTGTGTGTGTGCGTGCGTTTAATTCTCCCACCTCATACACAGACCCTTACTTCCCACCTGACCTGTTGTATTTGTCGTCCCTTTTGTGTCAATTAGCGTATTTATCAGATCAAAGAAGACATTGTTTTCCATTGCACCTGTCCTGTTTCTGATTATCCTCTCTGGCTCTGTGTGTGTGTTGTCACCAGGTTTTTTGTCTTGCTTTGTTGTTTGGGGTGTAAATATGCACGGGCGGCACAGTGTTTGAGTGTGATTGGCTGTTGAACGTTTCGTTCCTCTGGATAGGCTCTGCACTCTGGAAACTGTCTGTGTACGTTGATCCACATATCTTCTAATTACAGGAATACATCTCTCCCCTCCACCTTCTCTCTCTCTCCCTTGTTATGCACATTCATCTCCCCTCCACCCCCTCCTATACCTTTTGCTTTATTAGCCAATCAATCAGCAGGAATGGTGTCTAAGTGAGTGGAGGTCAATCCCTTGCCTTTTCAATGCATTGGGCTTTACCTATAATGGTGTTGGGCTGGGCCGTAATGGCTGCAGAGTGACCCTATCCGCCCTGTACCCCCCCCCTGCATAACTACATTAGCCTGATGTATGGCTTCACCATGGAATGCTGAGCTCAACGCTTTCCCTGTTAACGGCAGCCATTTTGAGTTTAATCAGGATATGATGCGGTCAAGGGTGCTGACGAGCAAGGAGACGGATTGCAGGGAAGGGTTGGGGGTGGGAGAGCGAGAGACGGGAGGGGAGAGAGTTGGGAGAGAGATGGGAGGCGTGGGGGATGGGAGAGAGATGGGAGGCATGGGTGATGGGAGAGAGATGGGAGGAGATGGGAGGGGAGGAGATTGGAGAGAAATGGGAGGTGTGGGGGATGAGAGATAGATGGGAGGCGTGGGTGATGGGCGAGAGATGGGAGGGGAGGAGATGGGAGGGGAGGAGTTTGGAGAGAGATGGGAGGCGTGGGGGATGGGAGAGAGATGGAAGGGGAGGAGATGGGAGAGAAATGGGAGGCGTGGGGGATGGGAGAGAGATGGAAGGGGAGGAGATGGGAGGGGAGGAGATGGGAGAGAGATGGGAGAGGAGGAGATGGGAGAGAGATGGGAGGCGTGGGGGATGGGAGAGTAATGGGAGGCGTGGGGGATGGGAGAGAGATGGGAGGGGAGTTGGGAGAGAAATGGGAGGCGTGGGGGATGGGAGAGAGATGGGAGGGGAGGAGATGGGAGAGAGATGGGAGGGCGTTTGGGGGGCTTGGGGTTGGGAGAGAGATGGGAGGCGTGGGCGAGGAGAGAGAGATGGGAGGGTGGGGGAGGGGAGAGAGAGAGATGGGAGGTGTGGGGGAGGGGAGAGAGATGCGAGGGTTGGGGGTTGGAGAGAGATGGAAGGCGTGGGGGGGGCTTGGGGTTGGGAGAGAGATGGGAGGGGAGGAGATGGAAGAGAGATGGGAGGTGTGGGGGATGGGAGAGAGATGGGAGGTGTGGGGAGGGGAGAGAGATGGGAGGTGTGGGGGAGGGGAGAGAGATGCGAGGGTTGGGGGTTGGAGAGAGATGGGAGGCGTGGGGGGGGGGTTTGGGGTTGGGAGAGAGAAGGGAGGCGTGGGCGACGGGAGAGAGATGGGAGGGTGGGGGGTTTGAGAGAGATGGGAGGCGTGGGTGATGGGAGGGGGATGGGAGGGGAGAGAGATGGGAAGCGTGGGGGATGGGAGAGAGATGGGAGAGAGATGGGAGGGGGATGGGAGAGAGATGGGAGGCATGGGGGAGGACAGAGAGATGGGAGTTGTTGGGAGAGAGTGGGAGGGTGTGAGTGTGGGGGATGGGAGAGAGATGGGAGGCGTGGGGGATGGGAGACAGATGGGGGCGTGGGGGATGGGAGAGAGATGGGAGGTGGGGGGATGGGAGAGATGGGAGGTGTGGGGGATGGGAGAGGATGGGAGGGGAGGGAGGAGGTGGAGAGAGATGGGAGGGGAGGAGATTGGAGAGAGATTGGGGTGTGGCGGGGGGAGAGAGAGATGGGAGGCGTGGCGGAGGGGGGAGAGAGATGGGATGGGAGGCGGGGGGGAGAGAGAGATGGGAGGTGTGGGGGGGAGAGAGATGGGAGGCGTGGGGGGGAGAGAGAGATGGGAGGCGTGGGGGAGAGAGAGATGGGAGGCGTGGGGGAGAGAGAGATGGGAGGCGTGGGGGGAGAGAGAGATGGGAGGCGTGGGGGGAAGAGAGAGATGGGAGGCGTGGGGGGGGAGAGAGATGGGAGGCGTGGGGTTGGGAGAGAGATGGGAGGCATGGGGGATGGGGCAGAGATGGGAGGGTGGGGGTTGGAGAGAGATGGGAGGCGTGGGGGGGTTGGAGAGAGATGGGAGGGCGTGGGTGATGGGAGGGGGATGGGAGGGAGATGGGAGGCATGGGGGATGGGAGAGAGATGGGATGGTGTGGGGGAGGGCAGGGAGATGGGAGGCTTGGGGTTGGGAGAGAGATGGGAGGCGTGGGGGGTGGGAGAGAGATGGGAGGGGTGGGGGATGGGAGAGAGATGGGAGGCGTGGGGGTTGGGAGAGAGATGGGAGGCGTGGGGGTTGGGAGAGAGACTGGAGGCGTGGCGGAGGGGAGAGAGAGAGATGGGAGGCGTGGGGGATGGGAGAGAGATGGGAGGCGTGGGGGTTGGGAGAGAGATGGGAGGCGTGGGGGGTGGGAGAGAGATGGGATGGCGTGGGGGAGGGCAGAGAGATGGGAGGCTTGGGGTTGGGAGAGATGGGAGGCGTGGGGGGTAGGAGAGAGATGGGGGTGGGGGATGGGAGAGAGATGGGAGGCGTGGGGGATGGGAGAGAGATGGGAGGCGTGGGGGATGGGAGAGAGAGAGGCGTGGGGGAGATGGGAGGCGTGGGGGTTGGGGAGAGATTTGAGGCGTGGGGGTGGGAGAGAGATGGGAGGCGTGGGGGTTGGGAGAGAGATGGGATGGCGTGGGGGAGGGCAGAGAGATGGGAGGCTTGGGGTTGGGAGAGAGATGGGAGGCATGGGGGTTAGGAGAGAGATGGGATGGCGTGGGGGAGGGCAGAGAGATTGGAGGCGTGGGGGATGGGAGAAAGATGGGAGGCGTGGGGAATTTGAGAAAGATGGGAGGCGTGGGGGATGGGAGAAAGATGGGAGGCGTGGGGGGTGGGAGAGAGATGGGAGGCGTGGGGGATGGGAGAAAGATGGGAGGCGTGGGGGATTTGAGAAAGATGGGAGGCGTGGGGATGGGAGAAAGATGGGAGGCGTGGGGGTGGGAGAGAGATGGGAGGCGTGGGGGATGGGAGAAAGATGGGAGGCGTGGGGGGATTTGATAAAAGATGGGAGGTGTGGGGGATGGGAGAAAGATGGGAGGCGTGGGGGGTGGGAGAGAGATGGGAGGCGTGGGGGATGGGAGAAAGATGGGAGGCGTGGGGGATGGGAGAAAGATGGGAGGCGTGGGGGATGGGAGAAAGATGGGAGGCGTGATGGGGAGACTGAGAAAGCTTCCCGATATTGAAAGATGCATTCAAATCAAATCTAATTGAACTGGTCACATACACGTGTTTAGCAGATGTTAGGGTGTAGCGAAATGTTTCTAGCTCCAACAGTGCAGTAATATCTAACTAAATGCTTGTGTTTCTTGCTCCAACAGTGCAGTAATATCTAACTAAATGCTTGTGTTTCTAGCTCCAACAGTGCAGTAATATCTAACTAAATGCCTGTGTTTCTAGCTCCAACAGTGCAGTAATATCTAACTAAATGCCTGTGTTTCTAGCTTCAACAGTGCAGTAATATCTAACTAAATGCCTGTGTTTCTAGCTCTGACAGTGCAGTAATATCTAACTAAATGCCTGTGTTTCTAGCTCCAACAGTGAAGTAATATCTAACTAAATGCTTGTGTTTCTAGCTCCAACAGTGCAGTAATATCTAACTAAATGCCTGTGTTTCTAGCTTCAACAGTGCAGTAATATCTAACTAAATGCCTGTGTTTCTAACTATGACAGTGCAGTAATATCTAACTAAATGCCTGTGTTTCTAGTTCCAACAGTGCAGTAATATCTAACTAAATGCCTGTGTTTCTAGCTCCAACAGTGCAGTAATATCTAACTAAATGCCTGTGTTTCTAGCTTCAACAGTGCAGTAATATCTAACTAAATTCTTGTGCTTCTATCTCCAACAGTGCAGTAATATCTAACTAAATGCTTGTGCTTCTTGCTCCAACAGTGCAGTAATATCTAACTAACTGCTTGTTGCTTCTAGCTCCAACAGTGCAGTAATACCTAACTAAATGCTTGTGTTCTTGTTCCAACAGTGCAGTAATATCTAACTAAATGCTTGTGCTTCTTGCTCCAACAGTGCAGTAATATCTAACTAAATGCTTGTGCTTCTTGCTCCAACAGTGCAATAATATCTAACTAAATACTTGTGTTTCTAGCTCCAACAGTGCAGTAATATCTAACTAAATGCTTGTGCTTCGAGCTCCAACAATGCAGTAATATCTAACTAAATGCTTGTGCTTCAAGCTCCAACACATATACCCCCAAAACACATCACTCTAATTAATGAATGGATTAAGGATATATATACACATACATCAGGGTGCATTGAACTCAGATATATAGTTTAGAATACAGTATATGCATTTTGCACACAATGTATATCGACTCTTTAAAAAAAAAAATCTATTGTGTTATTGACATGTTTTCTGTTTACTCCATGTGTAACTCTGTGTTGTTGTCTGCTTTGCTTTATCTTGGCCAGGTCGCAGTTGTAAATGAGAACTTGTTCTCAATTAGCCTACATGGTTAAATAAAGGTGAAATAAAGAAATACAATTATAAAAAAAATATACATATGAGATGAGTAATGCAAGATACGGAGACATTATTATAGTGGCTGGTGTTTAATTTCCTTAAAAGTGGCCAGTGATTCCTAATCTACGTCTATAGACAGCAGCCTCTGATGTGCTGGAGATGGCTGTTTAGCAGTCAGTGGTGCAGTATAGAATACAACACAGTATATACAGTTATACAGTCAGAAGTTTACATACACCTTAGCCAAATACATTTAAACACAGTTTTTCTAATTTTCCTGATATTTAATCCCAGTAACAATTCCCTGTTTTTGGTCGGTTAGGATCACCACTTTATTTTAAGAATGTGAAATATCAGAATAATAGTCGAGAGAATGATTTATTTCATATTTTATTTCTTTCATCACATTCCCAGGGCCTTTAAATGGTTTAACTTGGGTCAAACGTTTCGGGTCGCCTTCCACAAGCTTTCCACAATAAATTGGGTGAATTTTGACCCATTCCTCCTGTCATGACGCTGGCCTGGGGATAGGTTTATGACAGTCATAAATACCTCTTCCCCCCTTTTTCCTCTCTCTACCCTACTGATGTGACTATTGCAAACCCCTTGGTTAACATAGAGATTCTGGGAACATCAGAAGGTGGGGGGAAATTAACTATATTCTGGTAATCCGACCAGTTCAACATATGCAGTGGTACTTAATGAATATGATGTCAGTTCGGTTGTCATCTGAGACATTCTCATCAATGATAAGATGACATAAACTCTACAGTGGAAAGTCTACACATCAGAGTTATCGGATTCACATGGAATTGTTGTTCAATTTAAATGTGAACATGAAATTATTAGTGATGGGATGAAATGTGATTTAACTTCTAAAATGTGAGAATTGGGTTTTTATGAGTGAATTAGGCCCGACCCACGTGAAGTGTCGTGGAAATTTCCTGTATTACTAAATCATGGGAGAGCAAACCACACACAAGTCAGAGTTATCATAAAGTCCATCTTTAATTATATGAGATCCATCACAACCCTGTGACTCTCAGATCAATTCAGTGTCTAGTTTGGCAACACGGTCTTCCATCTACCACCAACCTATTGAAGCGCAGCTCAGAGTAAATATTTATTGCATTTTCCTTTTCCAAATGGGCGGTAATTTAGAATACATAAGATACTGTATTTACGATAGCACAGCTTCTCCCTTTGTTCCTCAGTCTTCCCGCTCTTTCACTCAAACCCAGCCCTTTTGTGTAACAAGCAGTCATATCTGTTCTGCCTGCTAGGGTCGTTTTCCTTTATGACGTAATTTGTAATCAAGTTATGATTCATTCTTTGCATATGTTATTCTGTGTGATTAGTTAGACATTTAGTAAATAAATAATTAGACCCAATTTTGTATTTCTGATTCAAATTGTTAGCCAGGGTTCGTGCAGAAAACCAATAATTTACAACTTTCAGATGAGACTGAATTAAGATGACGATTAATATTGACTGCTATGGATGTAAAATATTACTAGGTCTTTAAGAGTTTATTCGGAAGATAACAACTCTATAAATATTATTTTGTGGTGCCCCGACTCTCTAGTTAATTACATTTACATGATTAGCTGAATCAGGTAATATTAATTATGGAGAAATTATTTATAGAATAGCATGTCATATCACTTAATCCGGCATAGCCAAAGACACAACACTCCTGACAGAGCTGGTGTAACTGAGTCAGGTTTAAATGCCTCCTTGCTCACACACTTTCTATGGAATTGAGGTCAGGGCTTTGTGATGGTCACTCCAATACTATGACATTGTTTTCCTTAAATAACTTTGACACAACTTTGGAAGTATGCTTGGGGTCATTGTCCATTTGGAAGACCCATTTGCGACCAAACTTTAAATTACTGACTGATGTCTTGAGATGTTGCTTCAATATATCCACATAATTTG
Organism: Oncorhynchus masou masou; assembly: GCF_036934945.1. Taxonomy (NCBI): domain Eukaryota; kingdom Metazoa; phylum Chordata; class Actinopteri; order Salmoniformes; family Salmonidae; genus Oncorhynchus; species Oncorhynchus masou. The sequence continues at coordinate 2,129,663 of NC_088224.1, forward strand.
TGTTCCTCATGATGCCCTTTATTTTATGAAGTGCACCAGCCCCTCCTGCAGCAAAGCACCCCCACAACATGATGCTGCCACCCCCGTGCTTCACGGTTGGGATGGTGTTCTTCGGGCTTTCAAGCCTCCCCCTTTTTCTTCCAAACATAACGATGGTCATTATGGCCAAACAGTTATATTTTTGTTTCATCAGACCAGAGGACATTTCTCCAAAAAGTATGATCTTTGTCCCCATGTGCAGTTGCAAACCGTAGTCTGACTTTTTTATGGTGGTTTTGGAGCAGTGGCTTCTTCCTTGCTGACCGGACTTTCAGGTTATGTTGATTTAGGACTCATTTTACTGTGCATTTAGTTACTTTTGTACCTATTTTCTCCATAAAATCTACATCTTCACAAGGTCCTTTGTTGTTCTGGGATTGATTTGCACTTTTCACATCAAAGTACGTTCATCTCTAGGAGAATAAGTCTCCTTCCTGAGCGGTATGACGGCTGCGTGGTCCCATGGTGTTTATACTTGCGTACTATTGTTTGTACAGATGAACGTGGTTCCTTCAGGGGTTTGGAAATTGCTCTCAAGGATGAACCAGACTTGTGGAGGTCTACAATTTTTTTTCTGAGGTCTTGGCTGATTTAATTTGATTTTCCCATGATGTCAAGTAAAGATACACTGAGTTTGAAGGTAGGCCTTGAAATACATCCACAGGTAAACCTCCAATTGACTAAAATGATGTCAATTAGCCTATCATAAGCTTCTAAAGCCATGACATCATTTTCTGGAATTTTCCAAGCTGTTTAAAGGCACAGTCATCTTAGTGTATGTAAACTTCTGACCCACTGGAATTGTGATACAGTGAATTTTAAGTAAAATAATCAGTCTGTAAACAATTGTTGGCAAAATTACTTGTGTCCTGTACATAGTAGATGTCCTAACCAACTTCCCCAAACTATAGTTTGTTAACAAGAACTGTGTGGAGTAGTTGAAAAACAAGTTTTAATGACTACAACCTAAGTGTATGTACATTTCTGACTGCAATATGTAAACTCAATTTAAATGTGACTAAAATACCAGAGAATAGTGTGGAGGTACAGATTATACATATCAGATGAGTAATGCAAGATAAGGAGACATTATTAATTAAAGTGGCCAGTGATCCATTTCTAAAAGGGGCCTCTGATGTGCTATTGGAGTCTGTTTAACAGTCTGATGGCCTTGAGCTGTTTTTCAGTCTCTCGGTCCCTGCTTTGATGCACCTGTACTGACCTCGCCTTCTGGATGATAGCGGGGTGAACAGGCAGTGGGCCTTGTATTATGAAGTAATATACTGGGCCTTGTATTATTTTTTTTATTTTTTTTATTTCACCTTTATTTAACCAGGTAGGCTAGTTGAGAACAAGTTCTCATTTGCAACTGCGACCTGGCCAAGATAAAGCATAGCAGTGTGAACAGACAACACAGAGTTACACATGGAGTAAACAATTAACAAGTCAATAACACAGTAGAAAAAAGGGGAGCTAGTTAGCTAGTTAGCTAGTTAGCTTCTGGAGGTTCTTGAGTGTGTTCTAAAAATTTAAAATAATAGCGATTCCGTATCACATTGGGTGAGGCAGGTTACCGGAAGGTATAAACAAATTAAAAATCGAAAAGAGATAAGAGAGTAAATATGGGTCCAGTGAGTGTTTGGGACGCGGCGATTCAGACGGTTAGCAGGCCTGTGCTAACAAGCTAACAGTTAGTAGGCCGGGGCTAAACAAGGTAGCAGTTAGCGGACCGGGGCTAAGCAAGCTGGCAGTTAGCAGGCCGAAATAGCAAGCAAGGAGATAGCAAGGGCTAGAGAGTTAGCCTTTGGGGGACGTCGCGATGGGGTGAGTCTGTTTATTCCTCTTCATGCGATGACATCGATAGACCGGTCGTGGGTCCGGGTAATTGTAGCCCAGGAGTATGCTACGGTGGTATTATACTGTATTATACTGTATTCTACTGGGCCTTGTATTATACTGTAATATACTGTATTATACTGGGCCTTGTATTCTACTGTATTATACTGGGCCTTGTATTCTACTGTATTCTACTGTATTATACTGGGCCTTGTATTCTACTGTAATATACTGTATTATACTGGGCCTTGTATTATACTGTAATATACTGTATTATACTGGGCCTTGTATTATACTGTAATATACTGTATTATACTGGGCCTTGTATTATACTGTATTATACTGTATTATAATGGGCCTTGTATTCTACTGTATTCTACTGTATTATAATGGGCCTTGTATTCTACTGTATTCTACTGTATTATATTGGGCCTTGTATAATACTGTAATATACTGGGCCTTGTATTCTACTGTAATATACTGGGCCTTGTATTCTACTGTATTATACTGGGCCTTGTATTATACTGTATTATAATGGGCCTTGTATTATACTGTATTATACTGTAATATACTGGGCCTTGTATTATACTGTATTATAATGGGCCTTGTAATTTACTGGGCCTTGTATTATACTGTATTATACTGGGCCTTGTATTCTACTGTATTATAATGGGCCTTGTATTATACTGTATTATAACAGGCCTTGTATTATACTGTATTCTACTGCATTATACTGGGCCTTGTATTATACTGTATTCTACTGCATTATACTGGGCCTTGTATTATACTGTATTATACTGGGCCTTGTATTATACTGTATTATACTGGGCCTTGTATTATAATGGGCCTTGTATTATACTGTATTATACTGGGCCTTGTATTATACTGTATTATACTGTATTATACTGGGCCTTGTATTATAATGGGCCTTGTAATTTACTGGGCCTTGTATTATACTGTATTATAACGGGCCTTGTATTATACTGTATTCTACTGCATTCTACTGGGCCTTGTATTATACTGTATTCTACTGCATTATACTGGGCCTTGTATTATACTGTATTCTACTGTATTCTACTGGGCCTTGTATTATATAGTCAGACTGTTCACTTACCATTCACTCTACAGTCTGTATAGTCAGACTGTTCACTTACCATTCACTCTGCAGTCTGTATAGTCAGACACAACAAGATGTTGGTGCCATGTTTCTTTCAAAGTGTTTTATAATTCCACTATGAGTTTGTGTATCGTACTGTCTGCAAACAGCTGGTTTTGTCTTTTCTTATCACTTTGTGGCCCAAATAAATTGTGTTAACCGCAAAATATGAATCGCTTACTCAGCTATGTAGCTAAATGTAGTCAAAGTCACAGCATTCACATCTAGCTAGCTAAATATACTCGTATAGTCAGAGTAAATGGAGGTAGTTACACCCTGGTACCTGTGCTGTGCAGGTCTAGATCAGCATGTTGTTTGTGCCACGTCATCTACTAAATCAGAGAGGAATAGTTGAAGAATGAAGCTGTATCTATTATGCCGTTGTACTGGGCGCAGTAGGGACATTTTGGAAAATTAACAAAAAGTAATTGGGGGTTGAACTTAGATTTGTTTTATACTGTTCAATCAGAATGTAGGAAGTCAAAATTTAGAAATAATTTATTTGTTGTGACCTTAAGGTCCTGTACTGCTCATATGTAGATATTGTATTATTCAAAAACATACAATACCATTAAATACTGTCATAAACAAAGACAGTTGGCTGTTACTCTCTCTGGTCCCTAAAAGCCCCTAGTCTCTAAATTACTGCTTGTTACTCTCTCTGGTCCCTAAAAGCCCCTAGTCTCTAAATTACTGCTTGTTACTCTCTCTGGTCCCTAAAAGCCCCTAGTCTCTAAATTACTGCTTGTTACTCTCTCTGGTCCCTAGAAGCCCCTAGTCTCTTAATTACTGCCTGTTGCTCTCTCTGGTCCCTAAAAGCCCCTAGTCTCTAAATTACTGTCTGTGACTCTCTCTGGTCGCCAAAAGGCCCTAGTCTCTAAATTACTGCCTGTTGCTCTCTCTGGTCCCTAAAAGCCCCTAGTCTCTAAATTACTGTCTGTGACTCTCTCTGGTCCCTAAAAGCCCCTAGTCTCTAAATTACTTACCTTACCCTTTGGGATGTGGTCACTTTGTGCTACTCAGTTTAACTTTGGTTGGTAATCACTGTGACCACTGCTGTCGACAATGCATATTTTTAAAGCATTCACAGAGATCACGTTCAGGGCAAACACTGCAGACGCAGGTTTCACTTGGAAAGTACCTTGTAAATGTTAAGTGTGTTATACCAGGTTTCTGATTGAATCCCCTTTTCTCTGGGGATAATTCCCTGTATCTGTACACCATAGAACCTCTAAGACGGCATACGTTGACAATACAATGGTGTTTTTGTGTTATTTATTATATTGCACCATGCAGTTTCCACAAAACGATATCATGTTATTCCTTATAGTACCACGAGAAACTAGAAGCATGGTTAATCGTCTCCTTCAGCTCAGTATAAAGAGGCGTGGATATATATATATATTACTAGCCACTTTAAACAATGCTACCTAATATAATGTATACGTATATACTGTACTCTATATCATCTACTGCATCTTTATGTAATACATGTATCACTAGCCACTTTAACTATGCCACTCTGTTTACATACTCATCTCATATGTATATACTGTACTCGATACCATCTACTGTATCTTGCCTATGCTGCTCTGTACCATTACTCGTTCATATATCTTTATGTACATATTCTTTATCCCCTTACACTTGTGTGTATAAGACAGTAGTTTTGGAATTGTTAGTTAGATTACTTGTTGGTTATTACTGCATTGTCGGAACTAGAAGCACAAGCATTTCGCTACACTCGCATTAACATCTGCTAACCATGTGTATGTGACAAATACAATTTGATTTGATTTGATTTGGATGCAACGAAATGCCACTCGATATCTCCAGACTTTAATCTTTTGTGCTACGTTGTGCGGCAGGTAGCCCAGTGGTTAGAGTGTTGGGCCAGTAACCAGCAGGTAGCCCAGTGGTTAGAGTGTTGGGCCAGTAACCAGCAGGTAGCCTAGTGGTTAGAGTGTTGGGCCAGTAACCAGCAGGTAGCCTATTGGTTAGAGTGTGGGGCAGTAACCAGCAGGTAGCCTAGTGGTTAGAGTGTTGGGCCAGTAACCAGCAGGTAGTCTATTGGTTAGAGTGTTGTGTCCAGTAACCAGCAGGTAGCCTATTGGTTAGAGTGTTGGGCCAGTAACCAGCAGGTAGCCTAGTGGTTAGAGTGTTGGGCCAGTAACCAGCAGGTAGCCTCTTGGTTAGAGTGTTGGGCCAGTAACCAGCAGGTAGCCTCTTGGTTAGAGTGTTGGGCCAGTAACCAGCAGGTAGCCTAGTGGTTAGAGTGTTGGGCCAGTAACCAGCAGGTATCCTAGTGGTTAGAGTGTTGGGCCAGTAACCAGCAGGTAGCCTAGTGGTTAGAGTGTTGGGCCAGTAACCAGCAGGTAGCCCAGTGGTTAGAGCGTTGGGTCCAGTAACCAGCAGGTAGCCTAGTGGTTAGAGCGTTGGGCCAGTAACCAGCAGGTAGCCTAGTGGTCAGAGTGTTGGGTCAGTAACCAGCAGGTAGCCTAGTGGTTAGAGCGTTGGGTCTAGTATCCAGCAGGTAGCCTAGTGGTTAGAGCGTTGGGTCCAGTAACCAGCAGGTAGCCTAGTGGTTAGAGTGTTGGGCCAGTAACCAGCAGGTAGCTTAGTGGTTAGAGTGTTGGGCCAGTAACCAGCAGGTAGCTTAGTGATTAGAGTGTTGGGCCAGTAACCAGCAGGTAGCCTAGTGGTTAGAGCGTTGGGCCAGTAACCAGCAGGTATCCTAGTGGTTAGAGTGTTGGGCCAGTAACCAGCAGGTAGCCTAGTGGTTAGAGTGTTGGGCCAGTAACCAGCAGGTAGCCTAGTGGTTAGAGCGTTGGGTCTAGTATCCAGCAGGTAGCCTAGTGGTTAGAGCGTTGGGTCCAGTAACCAGCAGGTAGCCTAGTGGTTAGAGTGTTGGGCCAGTAACCAGCAGGTAGCTTAGTGGTTAGAGTGTTGGGCCAGTAACCAGCAGGTAGCTTAGTGGTTAGAGTGTTGGGCCAGTAACCAGCAGGTAGCTTAGTGGTTAGAGTGTTGGGCCAGTAACCAGCAGGTAGCCTAGTGGTTAGAGTGTTGGGCCAGTAACCAGCAGGTAGCCTGGTGGTTAGAGTGTTGGGCCAGTAACCAGCAGGTAGCCTAGTGGTTAGAGTGTTGGGCCAGTAACCAGCAGGTAGCCTCTTGGTTAGAGTGTTGGGCCAGTAACCAGCAGGTAGCCTCTTGGTTAGAGTGTTGGGCCAGTAACCAGCAGGTAGCCTAGTGGTTAGAGTGTTGGGCCAGTAACCAGCAGGTAGCCTAGTGGTTAGAGTGTTGGGCCAGTAAACAGCAGGTAGCCTAGTGGTTAGAGTGTTGGGCCAGTAACCAGCAGGTAGCCTAGTGGTTAGAGCGTTGGGCCAGTAACCAGCAGGTAGCCTGAGACTGAGAGGTATTCAGAGAAGTAGAGAGAGAAAGAGAGAGAGAGGTATTCAGAGAAGTAGAGAGAGAAAGAGAGAGAGAGGTATTCAGAGAAGTAGAGAGAGAGGTATTCAGAGAAGTAGAGAGAGAAAGAGAGAGAGAGGTATTCAGAGAAGTAGAGAGAGAAAGAGAGAGAGAGGTATTCAGAGAAGTAGAGAGAGAAAGAGAGAGAGAGGTATTCAGAGAAGTAGAGAGAGAAAGAGAGAGAGACGTATTCAGAGAAGTAGAGGGAGAAAGAGAGAGAGAGGTATTCAGAGAAGTAGAGAGAGAAAGAGAGAGAGAGGTATTCAGAGAAGTAGAGAGAGAAAGAGAGAGAGAGGTATTCAGAGAAGTAGAGGGAGAAAGAAAGAGAGAGGTATTCAGAGAGAAATAGAGGGGGAGATATGGAGAGATTTAACGACAGAAAGGTGGATATAGAAAGAGATCAGTAGTCCCCTCCCTGCGGTATTGTTTGGTGTTCAGTGTGAGAGCTGTGGGATTGATACCCCTGTCATTTCCCCCACTGAAACCCAGTGTAATTGTCAACAGTTTCTCTCTCTGTCTCTCTCTGCGTTTTGTAGCTATCTGTCACCTTGTGAGTTTGTCTACACTGCTGCCTCTCTGTCAAGGTGTCCCATGGAGCTGTGGTTATGGAATGGATTATACACACACACACACACACACACCCACACACACACACCCACACACACACACACACCCAACCACACCCACACACACACACACACCACACACACACACACACACACCCACACACCCACACACCCACACCCACCTACCCACCCACACCCACCCACTGTTATATCCACGGGCGGGTTGCTTGAATAAAGAGAAAACAATACATTCAAAATCCATAAAAACCTCTTGGTGCAACCATCCCTTTAACGGGATAATTGTCATCAACTTCCACTGAATTGCAGAGCGCCAAATTTATATTAAATTACTAAAAATATGTAATTTTCATGAAATCACAAGTGCAATACAGCAAAACACAGCTTGTTGTTAATCCACCTGGCTTGTCAGATTTCAATAAAGTTTTTGGTGAAATAATAACAAGCGTTAATGAAAGAACATCTCTCTCTGTAGACAAAATATTACAAACACTAGCAGCAAAGTAGATTGGTCACAAAAGTCAGGAAAGCAATATATTAAATCGCTTACCTTTGATGATCTTCGGATGTTTGCACTCACGAGACTCCCAGTTACACAACAAATTTTCCGTTTGTTCCATAAAGATTATTTTTATATCCAAAATACCTCCGTTTGTTTGGCGCGTTATGTTCAGAAATCCACAGGCTCGAGCGGTTACGACATCGCAGACGAAAATTCCAAATAGTATCCGTAATGTCCACAGCAACATCTCAAAAGTTTTTTTTTTTATCAATCCTCAGGTTGTTTTAAGAATATATAATTGATAATATGTCAACCAGAATGTAGCGTCTTCAATAGTAGAGAGTACGAAAATGGCTGTTGCGCAAAAAAAACTCTGCTGGCACCCGATGGGTTCTTTCTCGCTCATTTTTCAAAATAAAATAAAAGCCTGAAACTATGTCTGAAGACTGTTCATAGCTTGAGGAAGCCATAGGAAAAGGAATCTGGTTGATATCCATTTTAAATGGAGCGAAGGCAGGCAATGGAACATGGAGTTTTCAAAATAGAAGCCACTTCCTTGTTTGATTTTCCTCAGGTTTTCGCCTGCAAAGTTCTGTTATACTCACAGACAATATTTTGACAGTTTTGGAAACTTTAGAGTGTTTTCTATCCTAATCTGACAATTATATGCATATTCTAGATTCTGAGCATGAGAAATAGGCAGTTTCATTTTGGGTACGTTTTTCATCCAAAAACCTAAATACTGCCCCCCAAGTCTCAATTAAGAGGCCTAACTATATGACAAACTAGTGTGTCAATTTAAGTTACAAAAATAATTCCCATCAAAATCTGTCAGGGGATAGGCGAACCGCTAGCGGGACAACTTCTGGTGAAACTGGAGGGCATGCAATTGAAATAAATAATCATACATTTAATGGATATTAAACATTTAGGTACATGTGTCTTATATCGAACTGGTCGGCAGACCAGTCGGGATGGATCGGCAGTACTCCGTGTTGAATTGAAGGGTCCATGCCAACTGGCAAAATATGTATTGTAGCCCTAGAATTAGCTGGTATATGGGCCTAGCTCAAGATAAACTTGTTGTAAATCCAGCCACAGTGTCCGATTTCAAAAAGGCTTTATGACGAAAGCACACCAAACGATTATATTAGGTCAGTACCTAGTCACAAAAAAACACAGCCATTTTTCCAGCCAAAGAGAGGAGTCACAAAAAGCAGAAATAGAGATTAAAATGAATCACCAACCTTTGATGATCTTCATCAGATGACACTTATAGGACTTCATGTAACACAATATACGTATGTTTTGTTCGATTAAGTTCATATTTATATTCAACAATCTCAGTATACATTGGCACGTTATTGTTCAGTAGTTCTAAAACATGCAGTGATTTTGCAGAGAGCCACATCAATTTACAGAAACACTCATAATAAACATTGCTAAAAGATACAACTATTATGCATGGAATTTTAGATCCACTTCTCCTTAATGCAACCGCTGTGTCAGATTTAAAAAAAGCTTTACCGAAAAAGTACACCATGCAATAACCTGAGTGCAGCGCTCAGACAACAAATCAAGCCATAATACAGATATCCACCATGTCGTGGAGTCAACAGAATTCAGAAATAGCATTAGAAATATTCACTTACCTTTGATGATCTTCATCAGAATGCACTCCCAGGAATCCCAGTTCCACAATAATTTTG